>NW_027495467.1:0-76645 GCF_021521415.1 Bidens hawaiensis
TAGAGGTCATTATCATAATAGTACTCGCAATCACATAAGAGAAAGCCTTCTGGAAAGGGATAGGGAATTGCCCCATCTAGTGTACCATATTGCTAATAGATGTGATTGGTATAAATATAAGCATAAATATATAATGTATGATTATAACAAAGTAAATGATCATTTACATCCACACCATTCATAAGTGTTTTTACTCTCACCTTATTATCGTAGTGATCATTTACTCTGGATAAGACCGATATTGTCTTATGTTCATAATGTTTGATATTTGCTTTAACACAATCCAACTCAAACATGTTAGATATTTACACTAACCCTTTTCTTAATTTCGGGTTTAAATCTATAAATATTATTAGAGTTGCAGGGTTGAGGGTCTAAATCATTTAACATTCGAGAAGTTTTGACTCTATTGCGAGATAGGTTGACCTATATAAAGGGGAAACCAAAAACTCATTCACTTTATCCCCTCACATTTTTTCCAGACACTCTCAACTCTTTCTCTCTCTTCAACCACCGCCAAACATCTCCACCGCTGTTCAAATCACAAACAAACCTGCTTTCATTCTCTTGTTTCACACTAAATAATCATCAGACATGGATCCTTCTCCTCTGGTACAACATCATATTATATCAAATCCTTGTTTTATCGTCTTGTTCTTGACGGTTCAAAACGGAACCGTCGGAGAATCAAAAGATTATGTTATGTTGTTGTTTGGACAAATCGGTCTAATTTCAATACACACACACACACAAAACGGGACTCTCGGAGAATCAAAAGATTATGTTATGTTATTGTTTGGACAAATCGGTCTAATTTCCGTACACACACACACACACTTACACTTGTTCTTGTAAAAGAATATAATAGGGGACAAATGTCACTTGGTGATTCATTCATAGCCTAAATTTCCTGATCAAACTATTTTTCTATTTGCTCAAAGCCTCAAAACTCCAACATCTTTCTTCACACCATCAATTTCAAAAGTCGACACGGCGAAACCAAAGAGCGGATTGTCAACACTGATCTCACTTGGTAATCCACATAAAACACACGTTCATAATATTTTTCTAAAGTTTCATATCAACAATCCTAGAAAGAAAAATACAACTCGTAAGGCAAGCCACAATCATTTTCGAAGGGAGACATGGCATCACTTGACATTAGGTACTTGTTAAAAGAATTGTTAAGGATCATATGAGTTATGACAATCAAGATGATCATATAAGGTCTTAGAAACCGGTCCTTACCTTCTTCAAGTGAAGACCTGTCACACCCTCAAAATCCACTAACGGAGTTTTACCGTTAGAGGGTGTGAACTAACAAGATCGGAATCATTAGTTATAATCAAACACCATAAATAAAGTTTTCAAACCATGAAACATTTAAGTTTAAATAAGTGCGGAAGCGAAATTCGTAAACCAAGTGTTTGCGCCACGCAGGACGACTTAAAACCCATTTAATAACCGTTTAAAAAACAAGTTTGCAAAAACGATAGAGTTCAATGAAATGCATGTTTCTATACCGCGCGCCCGCCTCGGCTACCTGAGAATAACATACTAAAAGTGTCAACACAGGGTTGGTGAGTTCACATATATAAATAAAGAAAATGTTTGCGTTTAAGTGTTTGCGTTTTGCGTTTGCGTTACCAGATGATGTTATGTCAATTATATATCGATAGGTAGCTAGCCTATAGAACAAGTATTACTAAGTGTTCGACACCGAAGCTGACTGTTTATCAATTGCCTTGCCACCATGTCTACCACGACCATGAAATGTGTTAGCCAAAATTACACCCACTCGACCTCCAGTCGAGTTTAGAGTTGGGTGGGGTTTGTCAAACCCAGTAGTACTACTCAACAGTGACTCACTATTATACAAATACTAAACGGTTCGATGTTATGAAGGACTTTAGTTGGTTCGTTTGCCACTTAGCCTTACAAGTGATATATAACTAATAACAAAATCTAAATTATTTTGGAGTATGTATTCTCCCCCAAGTAAAAGCGTTTAAAAGAGTAAAAGGAGAACGTGAAACTCACTGTTTGCGAAGAATTCAAAAACAAGTCAACCGAGAGATGCGCGTCACAGAAAATCCTCACTTGCGTTCTAAAACAAGAATGAGATTTTCTAAGTGTTGGAACTATTATTGAGTCTCTAGACTCGGCACATAATACCTATGCATGAGATACGTTTCGTGGTTTCGTTTGTGAATTATGTGTGACTCGACAAACACATTGGTGACACGTTTCATGTGTAAGAAACTACATAAGTATTAAGTACTAACATTGTACATTACTAGTAATCTTTCCCCACAAGGGCAATTTAGTCAAAAACATAGCAATTATCTAGCAACAAGCACGTTTCATGTATTTTCACATAGTTCAACAGCTAGTTTTATCAAGACAGATTTCTACTTGAAAGATTACTCTATTTAACAGATCATAACATATCAATTAATTCACCAAAAATCGTCACAAAAGCATACATGAGTTAGGTTTCCAGAACTATTTTTATTGTATTTTTATTCCACATAGTTTTCTCACAAAGACCAAAACATTACAGTAACTCATAGCAGTCAAAATCATGCGCAACAGAATGATATTTGTTATTTCTGTTTAAATGGTAATTCCAATTAATGCAAGACCAATTGGGTTAGGTTTCTTAACTCAACATGTAGCTTCCAGAAGTGGAACCAACCCATTTGGTCTTGTAGTTTATGAGATATGATAATTACAAAACAGCCTAACAGCAGACCTCACAATTCAGACTTGCACTTCAGTTTTGTAAAATAATAAAGTTAACTTTTACACGTCCAAAAATTACAAACTTGGACTTTATAGAAACTAGACTCAACCTAGTACACTGTAGTGTTAAGAATTTCAACCAATTACCACATTAACATTCATTTACAGTCGTTCTAAACATAAACTTAACAATCTGTCCAGTACCAGTTTACATCAAAACTCAACATAACAACAATCTATGAACCATAATCCATGCATATAACACTCTAGACACAATATTTACCAACCATGCATATCAATCTCACATTACACACATAGTTAGGGTTTTTCTTGAAAGTTTAAAATCAAAGAACAAGTGATTATCGAACAACAATAACACAAACTAATTATCAATTTCATTAGCAATCATCATCAAGCATATAATCAAACCCTAACTCATCTTAATCATCAATTTCGTGACTTAGGGTTTTGGATTAACCCATTCAAAATCAAAATTAAACATATAGAACGCATAGGGGAGTTGTTAATACCTTCCTAGCACCTTAATTCTTCAACCAAACTTGAAAATCCTTGCATGTATGTTGTGTAGTGTGACGGCAGCCAAGGGAGAGGGAGGGGGGGCGATCGGGTTTGGGAGGGGGAAGGGAGGTTAGGGTTTTTGTCATTATTTAATAATAATATGTTACACAATAGTCCCTCCTCTTTAGTTATTACTTTTCTAGCATAAAATAGACTTTTGCATCTTGAGTTAATGTTCTACATATAAATATCAAATAATACATAAACCTAACACATAATTATCAAATAATTATTGTTTTGATGTTTGTCGTTTGTTCACCAATGGTTTGAGTCAACTCGTTTGCGTTTCGGTGCAATCCCGAAAGACTATATGTGTAGTGATTGTCAAGCGTCATTTAAAACCCTAGTTTAAATGTAATGGGTGTGCGTTATAGATCAAGTGATCTTAAGTTTGAATTGACGGAGTTTGAATTAACGGAGTTAACCTGAAAATGACGAGTGTCACAAGACCGATGTACCTTCCAATGATTTTGTCTATCTAATTATATTACCGGGGCGCCTTAGCTCGTTTGCACCCCTAAACGTGACTCATAGTAATTATATACCTGATCTCTTGTTCTTTAGAAAGTAAGTTGGAAATGATGTGACCGGATTCTAGAAGCCTGCTTAGCTTTTGAAGGTGAAATGTCTCAGTGACCGCATTTACGTCGTGTGTGTAATGTTTCTCACCAAACAACATTTCATCGCCCGTAATGCAGTAATAAAGAACGCAACCTAGATTATTCCATATCTAAAAACTTGGTTTGGACAGTCTCCATTAATTACTTCAGATGCTCGAAATCCCAACGTGCTTTGATCACGAGGATGCCTGCTTCTTATACTAACTCCAGTGATTCGATTTTCACAAAATTATATAAATTAGGGTTGTCTGATCCTTCAAGTCCAAACTTTCGAGTTGACTTACACACTTTTAACTATTGAAATGCAAGGAGGAGCTTTATTTCCGGCAGGAGAACCTCTTAAAGTCTTGGATTTGTACTCCACTGCTCATTTACCTGCAGCTTTGGTGAATATGTATCGCTTTATGAAAGCTCGCTTGGAAATTGAAATGATACATGTTTGTAACAACTCGGATTTTTCATTTATTATTTTATTAGCTGTTACACGGCCCGTTTCTATGATCGGATAATTTAATCAATAAATTATCGCATTTATTGAGTTATTATTATTGTTTATTATATTTATGTAATTTATCAATATAACTTTTAATTATATACCTAACACACCCCTAAACTTAAGTTTTAACCTATTGTGTATCCACACTTGAACTTTATGGACCTAATTGCAAATATGCCATATATTATATTATACCCAAACCCAAGACCGTAGACCCGTAATCCAGATCCTAATCCCTAACATGATTGATTTCTTGAACATTATCTTCATTTTAAACTTGGAATTGATTATAGCAAATCGTTCACCATGCCTAAACGACCTTCACGATGATCGGATTGTAGAATAAGATCAAATTGATACGAATTTACAACATTAACGAAACCGTCTTTATCAAGTTGGTATTATACCATTTAAGAATCATAATAACTCAATTAAACCCATCTGCATCATCATGTGACCTCGCAAACATAAACCCTATAGTTAATTGCATTGTAACAACCCGCCACCATCACTCCCAGTTCACGTTTATGCCGTTTGTAGTTCAAGCAGTTAAACATTCAATTAAACATCGCTTAAGGTAATTCATGTGTGTTTCTGATTCGTCATTAAGCCAGTTACAATAACCCCTAACCAATCGGACAAACATCAAACGATTTGGCCAATTGTAATTGTTAGGGTTCTTATCTGATTTGGAATTTGATTTGTGTGTATTTAAATTTTTGTTTCCATAAAACACTTGAGTTAGTCACCAGCCCAGTGGCTGGTGCATATGGGTTAAGTCACTTGGACGACGGGGGCCGCAGGTTTGAGTCCCCCCAGTCCGTTTTTTTTGGAAACCTTTTATTTTATTTATGTTTTAATTATAATTGATATAAAAAAGTTATTAATTAATATTTTAACTTAACTGGATCGTTTAGATTGTCGTTTTTCCTTACTTTTTATTAAAACTAAACATGTGTGTGTGTGTTATATAAATTAATAGAGGATTTAATCAAATAAAAATTTTAATATGTTTTTGACTTAAAACATATGTAATACAAATATTATTATTATTATTATTATTATCTAATTATGATTTTTGGTTTAAAGTATTTTAATTATAAATATATCTTATGTAGATTTAGATTATATTATTTAATCTTAGCCTTTGGTAAATAATTGGTTTTTATAATAATAGTAAATTAAATAATTCATGTTTCACTAATACATCCGATCATTATCAAATCTCAAATCTACATCAAGTAAAGAATCTGTATTAATCTATATTTATTTTTCCGCTATCACTCTTAATTAGGGTTTTCCGTTGATATTTCTCGACGAGCGTGACGCCGTATTTTCTTATCTTTCTCCTTTTGATTAATTGATAAGGTGGGTAACTCATTTCCATATTTTACTCGTTTTCAATATTTTTGGGAACATATGGGTATCATATCTTATTTATATACTACTTAGTATTCAAATCAGCAAACTGTTAACCTTGTGTGCATATCAATTAATTGCCTAAAATTTCTATATGTCTAGTTGTTTGTTTGATCGCATTCGGAGAGTTCCATCATAATCACATTAATAGTATGATCATACGCTTATCGTAGTAGCCAAAGCCCACTTTGCAGGGAAATGGTTTTATCGACACTCATTATTTGCTCATTGGCTTAATTGTTTATCTCACAAAGGACAGTTTTGCTCTTTTATACTATATTGTATTTAAATTAACTGATGTTATACTCACCCAACCTTGTGTTGACAAATCTGCTTTATTTTATACGCATATGCAATTTTTCGTTTAAATTGATTGCAAATTGGTGAAGAATTTAGTTATGCTTTTAAGCTAGAAGAAATTAACCAAGACTTATTTTAACTTTGAATTTGAATTTATATTGTTGCTTTTATTTCAAGATTATATACTTTGTTTGGAATGTTTGAATTATTAAATTAAATAAATAGATATTGTCACATTTAATATTGCATAATAGTAACTTGTGAACTGTGAACAATCAGTTTACGTCATGACATTTCCGCCTTAGATTGGGGTATGACAATGTTATACAAGGCGCATACTATAGTTGAACTCTCTTGTTTAGTCTTATTTAAGGGTCACTACAATGGATGGTGTCTATTCAATCCTTTTTTATGATTCAAATGTTATGTTTTATTGTAAGTCTTCTATCAAAATTAATTAAAAGATCTAACTTCAATATTTCATATTAGCTTAACTACCAGTGTATTACCAGAGTTTAACAATTTAAATCATATAAGTATATATATGAAATGTTCAATAAATATGAATATCCCCAAATTACATTTGAACCATAAATCATTTCAAGCTTTTGTAAATTGACGACATTATTACAGTTTTTTTTCTTGTGTCCTACATCACCATGTCATGTCACAAATTTTAACAACTCAGACAAATTATACGTACAATGAGGTATTATTGGGGGCTAACATATAACCTAAATAGACTAACATATGCACCTCTTCAAACTTTTGCACAAATTGATTCTTCTTTGACCCATTAGTAGTTTAAAAGAAACCAATATGCAGAAAATGTTATTTTTAGAAATTCGACCTTTAACAAATCAAAAATATCATGACAAAATATTGACTTTGAATCTAATCCAAAACCAAATTTTAAATTTCCAAATCAGTCTTTTGATCAGTCACCAAAGTCATGACCCCAACGATTGGTCACCAAAGTCATAACCTGAAAGTTGAAACAAACTTTGGCATGTTAACTCTTTTTAAATAAAAATGCTTTGGAAAATCACCTCGACCTGTATCAAATTATGAATCGATTAACAATATTTTTCAGTAAAAAAATGTTGTTCCTAAACTGCCCCTGCTAGAGATTATAACCTGAAATCAATTTTTTTTCACATTGTTCAAAACCCATGATTCAATTTAACTAATCTATTGTAAAAAATGACTATAACAAAATACTCTTTTTCACTCATAAACCTATGAAATTTCGATGATCTATCCTTATTTTCTAACTACTTTATTGCTTTTTCACACGTCATTGTTGATTACTAAAATGCTACTTATAATAGTAATAATGATGATATAAATAATGTTAGTATCAATAATATTATTTTTATTCCATATTTATTATTAGTTTGTATTTATTATGAGTATTTATTATTTATTTGTATTTATTAGTTCTCATGTGGCAAAGTGGGGGATTAGAAAACCTTATGTAGTGTCACATAGGATAGAGAGGCGTTAGGAAATGTCATATGGCATTAGGGGTTTTCTTTTCTTACTTGGTATATGATAAGATTTAAATTGTTTAATTATTATAATCAGTCATATGGTTCGTTTAATTCTCTTTCTCACGTTAACTTTTATCATTTGTCTCATTTTCTTTTAATTAGCTTTTACATATGCATTGTTTAGTGATGAATCTAGAAAACTAATTTGATGACTCCCCCCCCCCCCCCCACACTAACATCATATGTTACCATGAAAACGACGAACAACAAATAAATATAATTAAGAGAATTCTGCAATTTGCCTCCCTGGGTTATATCGTCGGGAGATGGAATAACCACTGAAAAAGATTTTGCAAATTTTGCGCCACTATGTTTCGCCAGTGGGTTTTTCTAACTCCTGCCGTCAGTAGACTGTTGGATGGTAGGGGTATTTTAGTAATCTTCTTCTAATAAATAATATAATAATAGTAATAATAATAATAATAATAGAAACCAAAGAGAAACCAAATGAAAATTCCAATATCTGTTGACCTGCAAGTATGGCTACTGTTGCCCATCCTTGACGCTTATTACTTCGAAACCAATTGAAACCAAACAGAATATTACTTCGAATATCCTAAACCAAACGCTATCTTCTTTAACGACCCTTGTTTATCCGATCTCCGGTGCCGGTTGGATGCTCCGGCGACAGCGGTTGGCTACCGGACGAATCCATCAATTGGGGCGTGTTCGGATTCTTAACCGGCGGTGTTTCGTTACGGACGTACCGGTTCAGGTTGACCATCGGCACCGGCGTCGGGGAGGTTATACGGTCTGGTGGTAAATCCGGCAAGGGATCTAACGGCGGAGATCCGTGTGGTGTTTGTGGGTGTGGTTGTTAACAAGTGTTGGGTAAGGGAACTTTTGGGCATGTTTATCTTGGTTTTAACATGTGTGAATTTGATTTGCATTGACAATTTCAACCTTGAAAACGGTAGAATTTGATTGAAATTGTATGTTTGTATGTGTTCTTGTTGATGTTATAATAGTGAGGGTGGGCAGATGTGTGTAATTAAAGAAGTTAAGGTTGTGTTAATTAATTTTCTGAAATTAAAACTTAGGAACCCTAATTATAATTGGGGAAGATGAAGTGATAAAAGTGATAATATATAGTTTATGTTGTATAGATATACTAAACACTAACTTAGTTCAACTGGTAGTTTTGGTGGGCTGTTATGTAACATCCTGTTTTCTCGTTTCAGTTAATAAAATGAAAACATGAATTATTATGAGTCGGGGCTAGTGTTGGGTTAAATGGACATGGGTTATGGACTTGAATTGAGAAGGAAAGAAGGAAAGACCATGGGCTTAAGCCCATGATCCATAATTATATAAACCTTAATTACCCATTTAATTCATTCATTTACGCATATTCCATACACCACCAAAACACACACTTAAGCTCTCTCTCTAAATTCTCTCCTTTCTCTGGCGAACCAAGATAGAAAACCGATCCCGATCCAAGGTAATGATAGTATGATGTTGTATGAACTCAAACCCGTTCGATTTAGTCACGAAACGACGAGCTGACACCGTTAAGCCATTAAAGTCACGAGATCCGGGTGGAATCGGGTATAAACCGAACCTAAGATGAGCTTAGGGGTCGCCCTAGCTCAGATCTGGATCGAACGGGACGAAAAACGGTGGAAAACGAGCCATATCTCGTTTTTTCCGGTGAAGCCGCGGTTTTCCGGCGACAACGACGCCAGAAAGGCGGCGGGTACAAGGATGATATGTCAGAGAATGTCTCAGACATTCTCTGACCTAACCCTAATTCGTTAACGGGGAGTTAACGAACTAGAGGTAATTCGTCAAATGATTCGTTAGAAGAAGCTTAACGAACTAGCCTTAGTTCGTATTCAGATTCGTTAAGGAAAAGATAACGAATTAGCCCCAATTCGTTATAGTCATTCGTTAAAAGGAGATAACAAACTAGAAGGTTCAATTCGTTACAGAAGGGTCCAATTCGTCAAGGAACAGTTCGTTATAAGGTTCACTTCGTCAAAGGACCAGTTCGTTATGGTCAATTCGTCATAAAGCAACGAATAGGTCATTTGTAACGAACTAGAAGTTTAACAAAATTACAGAACAGTCCCTGGACTTAGAAAAAGAATGGTTTAATTACAAAATAACCCTTGAACTTTATTAATTTATAGAAGATACCTTAAAGGATTGAGTGGTTAACAATAAAATATTATCATGAAATCCTAACGGAAAATGTGTTAAGACAATTAATGAAAATAAAAATTTTTCCAAGCTGACCTGGCAGCTTAACCTAGCCAAGGGCTCTGCCCCTTGGACCCCGCTGCCAGGGGCGCTGCCCCCGGACCCCCGTTCGTTCAGGGTAATAATTGAATTAGAAACACGATATGGGTAGTGATAGTTAAATTGATACGTGTAATTGTTATACAGTTAGTTGTGCACAGCTCAAGAAAGGAATAACCTTAAACGGTGAACGTAACCGAGTTCAGGTGAGTTTCTAGCCCCACTTCCTTGTTATGTTTTCGGGGCTGTGTGCATACTCGATGTGATAGTTAATACACTTACCTTAAGCGGTAAGTGTATGCTTGGTATGATTTATGTATGATGATTGCTTGATAGTGCGTGAACGATCTTTGGATATTGCATGTACTGTCAGGATGTAGTTAAAGATATGATTGATATATATGATGTATGTATGTTATGTTAATAGTACGTGAACGATCTTTGGATATTGCACGTATTATTAAGGAAGATATGTAAAGACAGGTATGTAACAGTTGCACGAAATAAAGGGACTAGACCCTGATAATATCTGTGATGATAGGGACCAGACCCTGATAATAAACGTGAGGATAGGGACCAGACCCTGATAATATCTGTGAGGATAGGGACCAGACCCTAATAATACATGTGAGGGTAGAGACCAGACCCTTATAATATCTGTGATGTTGGGGACCAGACCCTTATAATATCTGTGAGGTTATAGGGCGGAATGCTCTTTAAGTAGTATGGATAGTTATGCATGTAAAGTAAAGTATGAATAATGTACACCCCCTTCGAGCATGTGTGCAAGTATGTGAACTATTTGTATGTTGTATGATTAATTAGAACTCACTCAGCGTAGCTGACTTTTAGTATGCACGCAGGTGAGTAGAATGAGGCAGGTTGCTTGAGGGGAATCACATGGCATGGAATTGAAGACACTGGTATCTCAAGGAAATGTTATGTTATTTAAAAGACAATGTTTTAAGTTTAAATGATTTGAATGCTCGTTCAGTCAAGAAATGATGGTTATGTAATATACTGGTTTGAAGTTTTTAATATTCCGCGAATGTTTTTATTAACTCTGATATTTAGAACTATGTTAATGAGTAAATCCAACGTCCAAAGTAGGGCACCGGTAACGGGGCCTTACATGTTAAGCTGGAGGTCTCGGGTTCGAGTCCCGACATTTACTGTCACACCCCGTCTTACGGCCTAGGCGTGTGACCAACAGTTGGTACTGGTTTTGTAAATATATCAGATTTTATTTTAGCGGAAGACTTTTAAAAATATTTATGTAAAATGTTTATATACTTTTGAAACCATTAAAATATATTTTCTTTTGTTTTGAAAAGCTTCTCGTGTAATAAATACCCAAGCATTTGTATTTATACATCTTTGTTTAATCTTGTTGTTTTAATAATTTAAAACAATGAGCCATCTCTACCTTGCGAACATCCACTTCATGAATGACTCCAATTCTTGATACGTTAATTACTTGAAATGTAAAAAAAAAAATACGTCAGCGATATGCTGGTGAATAAGCTGACGCGAAAAATATTTTCTTCTACTTGATCACCCCTCGAGACTACGTAGGTCTCGGCCCAACGTGGCTTAGGAATAATCAAGTTAAAACAATACAATTCATAAACTCAAGTCTCTATACTCGGTTCTCCCAGCAAACACCGCAGCATTCGACTAGTTGAGTGCCTCATGTAAAGTTTTTCATATAACATGTTGACTCGTTTGAAACAAGTTGTAAAAGTTGGGGCGTATTCACCTTTTCGATTTGGATCGGCTTCAATACACCGTCCGAGGGTCTTTCCCGTTACTACCTCGCACCTATAGTACGAGTATAACCTTTTCTTTTGGATTAGCTTCAATACACTGTCTGAGGGTCTTTCCGGCTTAAGTACGAGTATAACTTTTTGTTAGTCGGATATACAATCCGGCTTAAGACCTCTAGTCTCTTTTGTAAAATTTTTACCTCAAATTTAATTTCTTTATGAC
The DNA here is from genome assembly GCF_021521415.1 of Bidens hawaiensis. Classification (NCBI taxonomy): domain Eukaryota; kingdom Viridiplantae; phylum Streptophyta; class Magnoliopsida; order Asterales; family Asteraceae; genus Bidens; species Bidens hawaiensis. Next base: position 11,946 of record NW_027495467.1, read on the forward strand.
CTTTTAGTTCAAAACATCTTTTCTTTATTTTAAACCTTTAGTTTAAAATATTATTTCTTTCTTTTCTTTTACAAGTTAAAATTCTTTCTTTTAACTTATTTGCTTTTCTTTTCTTTTTACGAGATAAACCTCTAATTTAACTTGTTTTCTTTTTCTTAAACTCTACGTTTATTCTCTATTGAGAAACGTATATTTTTCTTTTACTTATTATTTAAGAGTAATAGACTTAAATAATATTATCAACTATAACTATCTTCTACTTTATATTTTTCTTTTCTTTTATAGTATGTTTGAACCTGTAGTTCAAATCATATATACTTTATTCTCATATTCGGACCTTTAGTCCATCATGTTTTCTTTACGTTTCCAAAATGTATACATACATATATATATATATATATATATATATATATATATATATATATATATTCTTTTACTTATATTTTTATCTTTATTTATTAATAAAGATTATTTTACTTTTCCTTTATTATTATCTAAAATCTTTTTAAATAATAATTTCGCTTTATATATAACCAATAGTTATATTTATATTTCCCTCCTTATATAATTTCTTTGCTTTTCTTTTTTTTTTTTATTTTCGAGGTATTGACTATATCCTTGACTAGGGTCTAAGCCTTTATTATTTTATTAATATTTTATTCGGGTATTATGCCTAACTTGTTTGGCTTATTATTTTCTGAACTCACGGGTAGCACTTCGACGCTGGCACATATATCGAGAATCTTGATCAAAACCTCCTTAGTACGCAAATCTAGGCACGCCGGTCTTCAAGTCTCGTCGGCACGCACTTCGAGGTGGGTCGTCGGTTCGTCTGGGGTCGGAACGTACTTCGAGGCGAGTCGTCGGTTCGTCTCAGGTCGGCACGTTCTTCGAGTCGGGTCGTCGGTTCGTCTCGGATCGGCACGTACTTCGAGGCGAGTCGTCGGTTCGTCTCAAGTCGACACGTTCTTCGAGGCGGGTCGTCGGTTTTTTCGAAGTATCGTTGGTTTAATGGAACGGATTACGAGGTAAAATGTCGTTATGGTCACAGAAAACGAGGTGGTCAGTACACGTTTATCGAGGTGATTTTTAGAGAGATGTTAGAGAGAGAAAGAGTGTGTGAAATTGGTGTGTAAAATGAGATGGTGGTGTTGCTATTTATAAAGTTTTTCCCGGGATCTGTTGCGATACGCGATGGTCCTTGATCATGCCATCGCGTATCGCGATGTAGGCATGATGAGTCAAAGGTAGGTTTGCCACGTGGCAGACGCGGTGCCATGTGGTGACACATGGCGAGCTTTATGCCACGTTGTGACACGTGGCAGGACACGTGTCACCGTGTCAGACCTCGTCATCGCGATACGCGATGACGTTTGGTCTATGGTCGTCGCGTATCGCGATCAGCCTGGAGACAGATTTTTCATTTTTCGATTTTTAAGTTTAAAAATTGTCATTTTTGGTCCTTTATCTTTTTGAATTTGGTATATTTGACCTGTTATTTTCGTGATGTTATATTTACAAGGTTTTGGATGATTATTTTTAAAATGAATTAAAGGCTTAGGGGTGAAAACGTAATTTCAACATTTTTGAACAGGTTAACGCTTGGTCAACTGAAGGAAGGAGCCAAAAAAACCCGCCCGAGAAACACAGATGCAATATGCGCAAATTTTTTTAGTGGTTATTCCATCTCGTGACGATATTTTCCAGGGAGGCAAATTGGAATTTTCTCCATAATTAAGAAGAAATAAAGAAAATATAAGACTACTCACCCGATCGTGGCAAGCTAACTTGGGTGATGCTAATTGTGTAACTGAGTTGAACTTCAACTATCCAAATTGGTGCAAAGAAAAAACATACGAAACTAAAAATAAAAAAATATCAAAAAAAAAAAACAAAAAAAAACAAATAGGCACACTAATTAAAGGGGGGTATTCAAGAAATCTATAATCAAGAAACTTACAAAACATGAAAAAAGATCTAATTTTGTTAAAGATATAAAAAAGTTGATTATATTGACATACATACTCGCATATTGTTAATCTCTATAATTTAGTTAATTAGTTATTTAATAAATGATGAATTGATATGTACTGATTGCACTGATATAAATATGTTTTTATTAAAAATAGATGAATAGTTTGAGCGTGACATTTAGTCTAGAAATGAATATCCAAGTTACATGTGTTCCAAATTATTTCTTTATTATAATATGTAGATGTAGATAGGTAAATATGCATTTTTCACTTGTTTTATAAAACCTTTATATAAATACAATCGCATACAAAAAATTATAAAGTAACAAACTATCATATGTCAATTAGTTATTTTGAAATTATTATTGAGAAGTTTACTGTGGTATAGTTTATATAAACTAACTATTTTACGTGAGTAGCAACTAGTAATTTTAACTAACCAAACAAAACCATTTAGCCACAAAACTAATAATCGTATGGAACCAGTAATCGATCAAATAGATGAAGACAAAATCAACAACCGTAGACTTGGAAAAACCAATAAACAACATATGTTAATGACCTCTTGGATTGTCCTAGCCACCGTACGGTGAACAACCAATAAACAACAATGGTTATCGTGAGCTCTTGGATTGTCAGCCACAATGAATCCATTTTATGGTGATATACACATTTAGGAAAAAAAACCAATGAACAACCTCCCGGATGAACAGTAACGATTGTGGCGATTGTAAGAACATTTGGCGATTGTAATTGAATAATTGATGGAAATTATTAAACTACGTGAAGAACCACTGTCCACCACTGACGAAATACAACTAAACTGTAGCAATGACGGAACATCATTTGAATTTGAATCCATGTGAAAACTCGAGAACTTGATGGTGATTATAGGGCTAGCAAATGGATGGAAGTGTCCAACAATGGAAATAGCCATTCAATGGGTGTTGGTTTCTTCGACCGCATATGCTTCGCTTAACTTCAATCGCAACTAGCTTTGAGTTGGGCTCACTTTCAATCGGAGATGATTGAAAAGTCTAATAGTAGATTGCTTGAATCACAAGTTTATAACTTCATGATCTGAGCAAACGCTTATGATTTTCACTTGTTTGTGCCGTTGTTTTCTTGTTTCCGTTGTATTTTTTTTTTGTTTTTATGAACTTATACATGAATTGAGTGATAAAAGTGTTTGGTGGTTTCTTGTTGAAGAAACGTGGATCGGCTCACTGGTAGACGATCAACTTTCCTCGGGTATGAGTATGCTATTTCACCGATGGTTCTCCGGAGTATGAGTTCTTCCACCTACAAAACGAGCAGCACCGTGAACTTACCCCTCAGAAAGGAACAGAGGGGTCCTCTTTGGGGTAACCCTCCGGTGTGAGAATAAGAGATTGTAGGAGAAGATAATAATAATCTGAGAGTGAGTAAGGAATTGGAATGTATTTTCTTGCTTACCTCCCCTTGTGGAGGTGGTGTGGTATTTATAGTGTTAGGGTTTCCAATGATTGGGCTCAGATCCCATTATGGCCTTTTTGGCCTCCTCCTATTGCTTTGCGCCACGTGTCCTTAGGACACCTGGTGCTTTTTCATTGATTATTCTCTGACCTAGGCATTTTACCTGACCCATGTGCAATCACGTGGTAGCACATGGGTTTTGCTGAGTTGTCCACCTTTCATTGGCAGCTGTCAACATCAGCATATTCTTATTCCTTAAAGGATACCTTCTGGAAGGTTGTCTGACGAGCACAATCAAGGTTGTCCTTATCCTGATTTGGATAAGGACGAGGTTGATTATGTGCACGTGTGATACGCGCCTATCCTGAGGATGCGCGAAGTCTTCTCTTTATTCTCACGCGCAGATGTTTCATGCGCAGATGTGATATGCGCAAGCATATGTAATATGCGCCACGCGCAGACGTGATATGCGTGATCATATATGATTCGTGAGCACGCGATATGCGCCACGCGCAGATGTAATATGCGTGAGCATATATGGTGCGCGAGCATGTGATACGCGTGAGCATATGTGATGCGTGAGCATATATGATATGCGTGAGCATATGTGATATGCGCCGTGCGCTAGGTTTTGGCTTTGTGCCTTCATGATATCTTGATTTCAAGCCTCTTGTCTATATCTTGTGGGTTGACCCGCCCCGCTCGATGTTAAGGCGGGTACATACCTCTTCAAGCCCCCCCAGTCTAATGTGTGTCTTGTCTCGCGCGAGCGAGGTAAGATAGATATTAGACTTAATAGTTCTCTTTTAATAGGTTTTGTCTTTTCCTTTTTTATTTCTCATCGTTGCGCGAAATTCTATCCTTTTAGTTGAAATGAATCGTCTATGTATGTGGTTGGTTTGTACTGACATGCGTCAGAGATGGAGACGTGTCAGACTTTTCGTGTGCTCGAGGTGCTACAGTTGCCTTTCATGTCCCCTCACACAGTGTCAGGAACACGTGTCGCGCTCGTGTTGGCCTGCACCTGCGAGTGGGGGCGCGTGAACTCTGATCAGTACCTGTTTCGTTCCCTTTCATGTCCCCTCACACAGTGTCAGGGACACGTGTCGCGCTCGCGTTGGCCTGCACCTGCGAGTGGGGGCGCGTGAACTCTGATCAGTACCTGTTTCTCTCTCTCCTGGGCCTATAAAAGCAAGCCTTTTGAGTTATTATTCTTCATCTTCCTTGTTATTTCAGAGCTTTTTCCTTCCTTCCATTTTTATTCCGATTAAGTGCCTGTCTTTTGCTTCCAGACTTCCGTTCTTGAAGTAACCTCTGTTTGATTTATAGTTGTATGTCTGATAACCCAGACACCACAATCTCCCCAAGCAGACGCCGTGTAAAATCATTAGTCATGTCCACTTTGAAGAAGACCGGCAAGGGAAAACGGGCTGCTGAGGCCTCGTCGGAGGAGGTGGGGAAGGGCAAGACAGTAAAGAGGTGGGATGAGATTCCCTGTAAATTGAGACAGTCTGATTTTGACAGTCTCATCGCCTCTCAGGGTTTTCTCCCTGAGTATGGCTGTATGCTTCCGGCGGCTGGGCAAACGGCGGCAGATCCGCCCACCGGCTATATCTCCTTATATTGCCATTTTTTCACTCACTGCAACCTTCGTCTCCCGATGACAAGGTTTATGGGTGCGCTGCTTCAATTTTATGGGATTCACATATCCCAAGTCCATCCTTTTGGACTTGTGCGCATGACTCATTTTGAGTTCATGTGCAAAGCTCAGCGCGAGGAGCCAACCCCTCGGCGCTTTCAATTTTTTTATAAGCCAAAAATCCAAGATTCTTGGTTCTCATTCGTTCCTCGCAGTCAGAAGGTCAAGTGCTGCACTGTTTCCTTCAAGAGCCTTCATGACTCGTCTGAGAAATTTTTCTATATTAAGGCTGGTGTGATTCCCATCCGCATGACCATGCGCGCGATTACTTCTGCGCCCGCGGATGTGAATGTTTTTAAGAACCCAACTGGCGCATGGGTTAATAAGTTGACTGCTGAACCATCCCCCGCCAAGAATATTTGCGAGGAGGCGCTGGTGGGGGTTGGCATGAGCAGGAGGTGGGCCGACAGCGCGACTGAGCCTGTTATCCAAGTTGATGGATTATGTGAGTTATTAGCTCATTGCATTATTTCTGCGCGAAATAATTCGTTTTGCTGATATCATTTGTCTTGTTTTATGCAGTAAGCAAGGAGTACGTCCACGCCGCCTATGATGAGCATATGGAGGGTGGCTCTGTCGCGCTGGGCGCTGGGGAAGTTGGCTTCCCCGATCGCTTCGCTGATATGTTCATCCCTGTTGATTTGGGATTTTGCTTTGACAGCGATGCGCCTGGTAGGCCTTTGTACTTATGCTTATGCCTTTAGAATACCAAATTTGGTTAACATTTCTGTTGCACGTATTGTAGATGCGCTCGAGAACTATGAGCTGGAGCTCGCGGAAGAAGAGGTGGAGGAAGCTGAGGTGCCACAACTCAAGCGTAAAGCTAAAGGGAAAACTGGCGCAGGGGCTAGTAAAAAACAGAAGAAAAATGATGCCCCTGTTGCTCAGGATCCTCCTACTCAGGCGAAGGGACTTAAGAAAACCAAGGGGTTTACCTCCAAGGTTTCCTTGTCTTCTTTGCCTCAAGGTGTGGGCAGTCCTCCTGTCCACACGAGGTATGGTGCCGCCACCTCCTCTCTTCGCGCGGCGGAAAAGGGAAGCGGCGCTGTGCCTGCTGTTTCCTCTTCAACAGGTATACTTTGTTTATACTTTATGGTTTTATGAGCGTGATTCCGATAGAGTTATTAATGAATCTTTGCTCACTCAAATGTTTGTAGAGCCGGCGACCTTGGTGGATCAACCTCAGGCGCAACAAGGTACCGAGGCTGCGCCGAAGGTTGCTTTGAAGTCCCCTGTTTTGCCCTCAAAAAGGGGGAAAATGGACTTCATGGCGATGTTTAACTCGCGGACGGCGGTGCGCCAAGGTATATATTGCGCTTTTATTTTCTGACTTTTTTCTTTTTAGATCAAGTCTTGAATCATTTCTCTTTGTTGGTTTTTTCGTAGGCATTATAGCTGGCACACAAGCTGCTGGCGGCACTGCTGGCGCCGGCGCCAGCGCCGTTGGTTCTGCTCCTGCTCCTGCAAGCACTGAATCTCCCCTCATTGGGATTACTAAGGAGCAGGAGGCTGTTTTACGCGCTGATCTCGCGGCGTCGAGACCTCCCTCACCTCCTCCTGCGCGCAGCCCTCCTCGCGAGACTGGTTTTGATTTTTCTAGGTCGCAGGAGAAAAGGCCTGTTACAGAGGAAGATGAGGAGGTCCATTTTGAAGACTCCGATGGCGGCCGCGCAAGCTCTGTAGCGCCACGAGATTTCGTGGCGCAGTCTTCTCGTGGGGCTGGCGCTGACTTTTCTGCTTGCCCCCCGCAGGTATAAGTTCGTTTTGCTCCGCTGCGCGGACTTCCATATTAGTGTTTAGATGACTAGAACGTTGCTTTGTGTTTGCAGGAAGCCGATCACATATACCGCCCGAGATGGAATATTACTGAGGATAGCTCATTTCAGTCCATGGGGGTGTGTGAAGACTTCTGGGCTCACTCCGTGCCTCCAGCTGAAAGGAGGTTTCAGGAGGAGCGCGCCCGCGTGGACTTGCTCAACGACCATCTTTTCGCTGGGTCGGCGTTCTTTGCTGCCTCCCAAGAACTTCGCTATGATTATGTAAAGGTGCGTGATGCTCTTGCGGAGGCCAAGCAAGAGGCTAAGGTATCTGCATGGAATCTTTCTGACGCTCGAGAGAGAGCTGAGAAACTCCAAGCAGAACTCAGCGAGAACCGAGCAAGTGCCAACGCTGCCTTCGTGAAGCGCGGGCATGAGCTGCAGGCTGCGCGGGAGAAGCTGCAGGCAGCAGAGGCGGACGCGGCCAAGTATGCGCGGCGAGTGCGCGACTTGGAGCTGGATGCAGAGGCGCGTGACCAAGCACTTGTGCAGTCTATCACTGACAAATCTTCATTAGAGAGTGAGGTTGCGCGCCTGAAGAAGGAGCTTGAGGCCGCGCGGGCAGAGAAGGATGAAGCCCTGGCGACGGCAGCATCTAGCCAAGAAGCGCTCGATGCTGCGCGAGCGGAAAGGAAAGAGGCCTTGGCGGCAGCTGCGTCCGACAGAGAGGAGCTGAAACAGACCAAGGAAACTGTTGAGTTGTTAAACTCTCAGATTCCCGCTCTTGAGACGTATGTTTCTTCCCTCGCGCAGGATCGCCAATGGCTAGTCTCACAGGGTATGACTCGTTGCGCTTATGCGATGAAATACTCAGACGAGTTTCAGACCCTTGTGATGGATTGCAACGCTGCCTCGCGCTTGGTGGGTCGAGCTGAAGGGTTTAAGGATGGCTGTGAATATAGCATGCTGAAGAAGAACCCATCCGACTACCCTTATCAGCTCGACGTTGTCTGCGCGGACATGGCCGAGGTGGGGGAGAAGTATTTGAATACTCCCATTCCCATCCTTGAGCAGGTATTTTAACCTTAATGAGTTTACATTGACTTATTTTCCTAGTCTTTTTGTACTCACACTTTTCCTTATGCTTTGCAGATAGCCTTGCTTGCTGATCAGCCCGATCTCGGCGCTTTAAAGAAATTACTTGACGAGTGTGAAGGGGCTGGCGAGGGCAATGCTGCCTCTGCTAGCGGCTCTGGCGTGGCCAAAGGACCCGCTCCTGACACTATTGTGATAGAAGACGACTCCATTCAAGATGAACAGCTTGACTATGGCAAGTTTGGAGATGACGAGGAGCGGGCTGCGCCAGATGCTGAGGGAGGTAATGATGAGGGCGATGAAGAGGCTGACGTCGACATAGAGACTTGAGAAGCCCTTCATGTTTTTTTTTATTTGCAGTTTGTATCTCATCATTTTGTAAATTTGTAACCTTCTATGTTTTGGAATGAAATTTTGTTTTTCCCTTATTCGCATCTTGCGCATTCCCCATTCATCTCTTTATATTGCATGTTTGCTTGTTGAATATAAGATATGCTTGCACGTTGAAATAAGAACAAGGTTGTAAGGAAATTATTTTACTTAATCCTTGTCATATTTTAAGTGATTTTGCAATATCCTGACTATGTTGACACGTGCCTTGGCGTTTCATTATTCCTCTTTTGCGCGACGTTATCGCGCATTTATTATAGGGAATTATGAGTTTTTTAGCCTTTACGTCAGTATGTGTTACTCTGATATCCATTACAATTCCATGCGCGACCTCGACCTGAGACCTTAACAACTATGTTTTGGCATGTGCTTTTCCTTAGTTGTGCTTAGGTATTTTTATGGTCTAGCTGCGCAGCATGTAGGATGGATCTTGTGAGTGATTTGAGCTAAGGCTCGTATTATTGGGCTAAGGCCCTGAGCTAAGGCTCATATTATTGGGCTAAGGCCCTGACGTTTTAGAGTTAAAACTCGTTAACGCGTTTGAGCTTGAAGCTCGCGTATGTATGTTTTACTTCGTTTTATTTTTGTTTTGATGTCAATACAATGTTGTCATTGCTCAAAATTAATAAAGGGAAGTGTGAAACATGTATGCAAAAGATAATAGAACACACATTAAGAGAAGATAGCGCGTATCATTATTCATAATGGCTTAAAAAGCCTTGATTACAAACTTGACAATTTTTACATGAAACATTTCCTAAGCTGTGCTGCGTTCCATGCGCGCGGGATCTTCTTTCCATTCAAATCTTTTAAAGCATATGCGCCTTTTCCCAATTCTTCCGAGACTTGATAAGGTCCCTCTCAATTGGGGGACATCTTTCCCGGGGGTATCACGCGGCTAGCTTCATTGTTTCGGAGGACAAAATCATTCTTCTTGAAGTGGCATTCTTTCACGCGCTGATTGTAAAATTTTTCTAGTTTTTTCTTGTATTTGGCTTCACTGATGATAGCCGCTTCTCTGCGCCCTTCAAGTAAGTTGAGATCCAACCTTCTTTCGCGCTTGTTATCAATCTTACTCATCATGAGCACTCTATGGGATGGGCATCCAATTTCTGCTGGAATCATAGCCTCCGTTCCATAGGTTAGGCTGAACGGGGATTCGCCATTGCTGGTTTTGCTTAATGTCCTGTGCGCCCACAGGACATTAGGTAGCTCCTCGACCCATGAATGGGATTCTCCCTCCAACCTTTTCTTCAGCCCATTTAGCAAGCTTTGGTTCGCGCGCTCCACTTGGCCATTCCCCTGAGGGTGGTATACTGAAGTGAAGATTTGGTTGCTGCGCAATTCCTTGAGCCAGCTGGATATCTTCCTGTCGGTGAATTGTTTGCCATTGTCGCTCACAATTTCCATGGGCAGGCCAAAACGGCATATGATGCGGCTCCAAATAAATTGCTTCATCGCCTCGGCTGTGATTTTTGCTAATGGCTTGGCTTCAACCCATTTTGTGAAATAGTCTACTGCCACTACCAAAAATTTTACTCGCCCTTGCGCTTGCGGTAGGGGACCCACAATATCGATTGCCCATTTGTGGAAAGGCCATGCGGAGGTCACCGGAATCAAGTTGTTCTTTGGCCGCATGGTGTTTGGCGCATAGCTCTGACACGCTTTGCATTTTTGAATCTCTTTTAACGCGTCCAAGTACATGCCAGGCCAATAGTAACCTGCGCTCATTGCCTTGGCAACCACCATGCGCGGGCCAACATGTATTCCACAGATTCCTTCGTGTATCTCTCTGATCACATAGCTTGCTTCCTCAGCATCTAGGCATTTCATGAGCGGTCCAAGATAAGAGCGTCGATATAATGTACCATCAAGCAGTTCATAGTTCTGCAACTTGTGTCTTATCTTCCTCGCCTGTGCGCGATCGTCCGGTACTTTTCCCTCCTTCAAGAATTCCATTATTGGAGTTATCCATGAAGGGGTTGTATGAATTACAAGGACAGACTTCGCTCCCACCGACGGGTTGCTCATTACTTCTACCCTGACATCTTTGCCAAAGTGATCGAAGCTGGTTGATGCCATCTTACTCAGCGCGTCAGCAGACTTGTTTTCACTGCGCGGAATATGTATGATTCTGAAGAAGTCAAATTGCTCGATGAGCTTTTTCACCTGCTCTAGATACAGAGGCATGGTATTCTCCTTGGTATCATAAAGGCCATTGACCTGTGCTGCTACCAAGTATGAATCAACATGGGCCTCTAGCTTTTTAACTCCGAACTTGTGCGCGATGCGCAGACCAGCCAGCAGGGCTTCATACTCAGCTTCATTGTTGGTGCTCTTGAAATCCAACCTGATTGCGTAAGTATACTCATGACTTTCTGGATCCACCAGCTTGAGGCCTGCGCCGGACCCTTCATTGTTTGAAGCTCCATCAGTGAATAATCTCCAAACATTTTCTTCATTATTGGCTCGCGGAGGGTCTACCTCGCGCTGAGCCTCTTCAATTTTTCCTTCAGGGATTTCTGCGATGAAATCAGCTAAGACTTGTCCCTTTATTGCTAGACGGGGCTTATAGGCGATCGTGTGCTCTCCTAATTCCAGCGCCCATTTTGTCAGCCTTCCTGAGAGCGCGGGACGCCGCAAGACTTGCTGGATGTTGTAACCAGTCAGAACTTCAATAGGATGACCATTGAAATATCTATGAAGCTTGCGCGACGCGTGTGTTAGTGACAAAACTAACTTTTCCATGATGGAGTAGCGCGTCTCAGGATCTGTCAGCACCCGACTCATATAATAGATTGGTGTTTGGATTCCCTTGCGATCCACCAACAACACTGCGCCGATGGCGCGCTCTTCTGCTGACAGGTACAATGTTAGAGTTTCGCCAGGAAGTGGAGCTGTGAGCGCAGGCAGATTTATCAGACATTCTTTTATCTCACTGAAAGCTTGCTCGGCCTTAGGCGTCCACTTGAATTGGCTTTTCTTTAGGCAATTTCTCAATGTGTTAACGAATGGGGTAGATTTGCTTGCATGGTTCGCTAGGAACCTGTTGATTGATACCAATCTACCATTCAACTTTTGAACTTCTTTTATGGTGGATGGTGAGGGCATGTCAAGGATAGCCTCCACCTTCTCTGGGTTCACCTTGAAACCATCCTTGGTGACCATTACACCGAGAAATTTCCCTTCTTCTACGCCAAATGTGCATTTGCTCGGGTTGAGCTTCATGTTTACTTCCTTTAGGCGCCAAAGGGTTTCTTCGATGTCTTTGAGCATTTGTTTTTCCTCCCTGCTTTTGATCACCAAATCATCCACGTAGACTTCTAGGTTTCTTCCAATTTGCTCGTTGAAAACCGCGTCCATGAGTCTTTGGTAGGTGGCTCCCGCATTCTTCAAACCAAAGGGCATTTTTGTGTAACAAAAAACACCCTTGTCGGTTCTGAAGGCAGTCTTGTCCTCGTCTTGTGGTGCCATTTGAATTTGGTGATAGCCCTTATAGGCATCCAGAAAACATTTGAGCTTAAATGGCGCCACGGAGTCCACCTTCGCGTCAATGTTTGGGAGGGGGTAACAATCTTTTGGACATGCTTTGTTGAGGTCTTTGAAGTCAATGCACATCCTCCATGACCCGTTGCTCTTCTTTACCATCACAGGATTGGCTACCCATGTCTGGTATCGTATTGGGCGGATGATGTTTGCGCGCAGTAGATCCTCTACTTGCTCATTCATGGCCTTTGCCTTCTCATCCCCCATGATTCTCTTCTTTTGAGCAATTGGCTCTACGGACTTGAACGTGTTGAGAGAATGTTGCGCCAGGTCTCGCGGAACCCCAGTCATATCGGAATGTTGCCACGCGAAGACCGACATATACGTTGTGAGCAATCTTTTCATTCTCAACCTTGTGTCGTCTGATATCGTAGCTCCAATTGTGATTGTTTGCTCTGGGAATTTTGGGTTGAGAATCCATTCCTCTGGCGCGTTGTTTGCCATTGGAAGTTTCATTCTCCCTTCCCGCGGAATACTTGTCACTGCGCACAAATGATCTCGGTATACAAATGTTACACCTGTTGGTGTTGGGAACCCCAACGCGCCGTGCGCTGGCGACGGTATGGCGTTGAATTGGGCAATCGTTCCTCTACCCAAGATCATATTGTGGCATGAAGTGGTGGGCAAGACCAAGAAGTTGACAATTTCAGCTCGCTTGTGTTTCTCATCCCCCATAGTTAGTTCAAATTGTATCTGACCTAAGGGGTGAATGATTTCATTTGAAACACCCGAGATTGGTGCATTCACAATTTCGAGCCTTGCTTGGTCTGCTGGATCCAACTTCCTGAAACATTGCTCATACATGATGTCTGATTCACTGCCAGTGTCCACCAGGACTTTTGACACTTCATAATGAGCAATGTGTGTAGTGATGACTAGAGGACTGCTGATAGAAGGGCCTCCCCTGATTCTTGGGAAGATTACTTGTTGCTCGCGCCAATCTCCTTGGACTTGCGCGCTTCTCTTTCTCGATCTTTGCCCTTGCCTTCCTCCCTCGGCTACACAGATTCTTTTGAACTTTTTGCTGGCTGAGGCTCCATCTGGTTGTTCATTCTCTGGTCTTGGGTTTTTCACCAGGTGAGCCAACTTGCCTGATTTCACATCTCTTTCAATCGCATCCTTCAAATGGTGGCATGCATCGGTGTTGTGCCCTGTGGACTTGTGAAACTCACAATACTTGCCACTGTTTGGTGGTCCCTTATAGTGTAGTGGCTTGGGGCTTTTAAACTGGACATTCTCTGTGCTTAACACTTGTGAAGGCGTTTTAGTGAGGGGAGTCCATATTCTTGGTAGAGGTCTGTTAGGCTCTCTGCCCCCTCCCTCTTGTCACCCTCTCGGCGATTACGACTGTCTTTTTGGGGCTGGGGTGAGCTTGGTTGCGCCTGCTTTTCTGCGGGAGAAAAACTGGTTTGTTGCAACCTGGACCATACAGAGTTTTGTTTGCCCCTCCTTTCGTTGTTGCGCGGTGCTTCTGCTTGGTGCCCTCTTTCTCTTGCTCTATCTTGGGCAATTTGTTTTTCATTTCGCGCGAAAACTCGCGATGCTTCCATTAGCTTGGCCCAAGTGGTTGGCATGCCATCTCTGCTCACGAGAGCTCTGCGGAGTTGATCACTGCGCGCACCTTGTATAAAGGCCACGTGCAAGAGTTGCTCAGTGATACCTCCAATTGCAAGAGATTCTTGATTGAAACGAGTTATGTAGTCTTCAATCGTTTCATCATTCCTGCGCACGCAGTGCATGATGTCATCAGGGTCGCGCGTGTGTCTGCGCTGCTGTACGAAGTGAGCTTGGAACTTCTCCAATAGCTCTTCGAACCCATCGATTTGCCCAGTCGGCAAGCTTTCGAACCAGACACGCGCCGCGCCCGTGAGGCAGCGAGCAAACATGTGACACCATGTTGGCATCGTCCAGCTTTCTAGGTTTCCAGTGTTATAAAAACCTTGTAAGAAATCGTCTGGATCTGTTGTGCCATCGTACTTGCCCAATCCACTTGGCATCTTGGTTTTGTGTTGAATGGGAGCCTTCGCGATGCGCTCAGTGAATTTTGAATGCTTCACCAAGATGGCTGGCCTGTACGGTGTGGTTACGTCCACTTGCCCTCTCGCTGGTGGGTTGTACGGTGTGTACAGATCCAGATCGGCTTTGGCTCCAGGCGCCATGTTCATGTGCGCGCGGAGCTGTGAGCCTCCTGCATGAGTATCTCGCGTCTTCCTCATGCTGTGCACTTCTTCATCACTAAAATCAGCGTGTTCAGTGTGAGCAGAGTGACCATCTTCCGGCGCGCGCGCCCTTTTTGTTGTTCCTTGAATGGTTTGCTTATCAAACGCGAGCCTTTGTGTTAGGTCGGCTAACTTTTTGTGTTTGACCAGCTCATTGTATTTGTCCATTAAACGCCGTTGTTCGTTTATGAGCCATTCTTTAGGGTCATTTGTTTCATCTTCTGGACCCATTGGTCCTTTTTGTTTCGCGCCGGTCAAATTTTGGAACGTGAGATCGTCTGGAGGAGTTTCAGTCTGGCTATGAGGAGTTGTGATGAAGGGATGGTTACTGGTGGTGCGCGCAGAATCACGCGGCACCCTCAGAAACTGCTGTCCCTCATTAACATCCTCACGCTCAATATCCTCCAGAACTTGATCGCTGTTTCGAACACCAGAAACCATGGTGAAGTTTTTTAGAAAGAACTGATTAGATTTTGTTGCCGTTATAACAGGTGATGGCGCCAGTGAAGAAACGTGGATCGGCTCACTGGTAGACGATCAACTTTCCTCGGGTATGAGTATGCTATTTCACCGATGGTTCTCCGGAGTATGAGTTCTTCCACCTACAAAACGAGCAGCACCGTGAACTTACCCCTCAGAAAGGGACAGAGGAGTCCTCTTTGGGGTAACCCTCCGGTGTGAGAATAAGAGATTGTAGGAGAAGATAATAATAATCTGAGAGTGAGTAAGGAATTGGAATGTATTTTCTTGCTTACCTCCCCTTGTGGAGGTGGTGTGGTATTTATAGTGTTAGGGTTTCCAATGATTGGGCTCAGATCCCATTAGGGCCTTTTTGGCCTCCTCCTATTGCTTTGCGCCACGTGTCCTTAGGACACCTGGTGCTTTTTCATTGATTATTCTCTGACCCAGGCATTTTACCTGACTCATGTGCAATCACGTGGTAGCACATGGGTTTTGTTGAGTTGTCCACCTTTCATTGGCAGCTGTCAACATCAGCATATTCTTATTCCTTAAAGGATACCTTCTGGAAGGTTGTCTGACGAGCACAATCAAGGTTGTCCTTATCCTGATTTGGATAAGGACGAGGTTGATTATGTGCACGTGTGATACGCGCCTATCCTGAGGATGCGCGAAGTCTTCTCTTTATTCTCACGCGCAGATGTTTCATGCGCAGATGTGATATGCGCAAGCATATGTAATATGCGCCACGCGCAGACGTGATATGCGTGATCATATATGATTCGTGAGCATGCGATATGCGCCACGCGCAGATGCGCCACGCGCAGATGTAATATGCGTGAGCATATATGGTGCGCGAGCATGTGATACGCGTGAGCATATGTGATGCGTGAGCATATATGATATGCGTGAGCATATGTGATGCGTGAGCATATGTGATATGCGCCGTGCGCATAGGTTTTGGCTTTGTGCCTTCATGATATCTTGATTTCAAGCCTCTTGTCTATATCTTGTGGGTTGACCCGCCCCGCTCGATGTTAAGGCGGGTACATACCTCTTCACTTGTTTCTATACAAGGCTTATTACAAGCTATTAACATTTGTCCTTATACATCATATATAACTCATCAAACACAATAAATCATCCATCATACATATATGCATGCTACGATACCTCGTTTAAAACTCATTAAACCAAGGACGATTCTGAAAATGACGGGCACGTTAGTATCTACTACTTAGAGTCATATAAGCTTTTTTATATTGTTTTGACAGCACAACACATGAAAGGCAAAAGGGTAAAAAGAATGTCAAAAAGATCCTAAAAGTGCTATGTCGTTAACAAGCGACTAGATCTCTTGAACACGTTTAAATGGTAATAATTGGTTTAATCAAATGCAAAACAGCCTATATAGGCTAGGGCCGCCTTTATATAGGAACTAGTTCTATTATCATGTTGGTTTTTAAACCTGGCGTATGTTTCAGAGCCACCTTTTCACCTCTAAAACCAACTTTACTGGTGACTATTTTAGCGAGTTGTTGACAAAATAATAAAAGAAAATTAGTAAAGTTATAAAAATTCCACAACCTAGTTGGTATGGCGACCTAAGGTTGTGATGGATTGTGCGACACATGTCATCCTAAGAGTGGTTGTGTTGAATTTTCTTTTTTCCTTTTATTATTTACAATTAGTTTTACAATTCCCTTGTTTAATAACTTATATTATTTAACTTTATTAAAAAATATATAAAAACACAATCTTGTTTAGTTTTTTTATGAAGATTTCGATATAATTTTATAAAAAATAGAGTATTTTCAAGAATATGTATTTTTTAAATATGTGTTCGTAAGAACTTTTATTTTTGTTAAAACTTGTAAATAAATTATTAGGTTCAAAATGAAATTTCGAGCATTATCAACCTATCCCTCATTTCTATATCTAAAGTTACATTAAAAACACTACATTCCTCAACTACACTACATTTTTCTCTGTTGTTTAATTTAATAATAATTATTATATACTTTTATCTCCCATCTTCTCTACTCACAACCAATTCAACAAACATTAAAAAAATAAATAGGGGCAAACAAAGTTTCTCTAAATTTACAAAAAAAATCACAACATTTTTTCTCTCCACCTTATAAACCACTTACAACCCACTCTATAATTTGCAAGCTCTCCTCATATAATTTTAAAGGATATGATGAGCATGCTAGTGTTTAGCTTTTTAAAATCTAAAAACGGTCTTAGTTGTAATACTTTTTTATATGTAATAATTTTGTTTAACAACAAATAGTTTTTTATTTATAATAAATTTTATATAGTAAACTGAAACCTAAATCATATATATGCAATAAAAAATGGTTTAGATTGGGTTTAATAGGTGAAAGAGAGTGAAACTAGTATTTTTTTTATCAAATGTTAGGTTGGTGTGGGTTTTGAATAAAAATAGAGCATGCTTGAGATTTATTTTGAAAAATGCTTATTAGCTTTTTGGTTTTTTCAAAAAACTATTTTGAAAAGCCAGGATTTTAGGCTTTTGAAAAATTGTTTTTTAATCCTTTCAAAAAGCTAAAATAAGAATGATTTTTGTGATAG
The DNA here is from genome assembly GCF_021521415.1 of Bidens hawaiensis. NCBI lineage: Eukaryota > Viridiplantae > Streptophyta > Magnoliopsida > Asterales > Asteraceae > Bidens > Bidens hawaiensis. The sequence continues at coordinate 29,137 of NW_027495467.1, forward strand.
TCAAGCACTTTTTAACTTATTGACTTTTTAAAAACACCAATAAACCAATAATTATTTTTCTAACTCTATCCCAAACATGGTCATAGTATGAGCATATGTAATCCTTTACTTTTCTTTTGATTTGTGTGTTTAGCCCAGTAAGCCCGATAAACACCCGAGAAAGGCCAACTAAACCCAATAAATACTTTGGCCCGATTTAGTCATGACACCCATTTTTATCCGTAACCTCCATATTTATAATTTTGGATTCCAAACATTAAAATACTGAAACTTCAATTAATTAGGTTGGCATAGTATACAAAATGCACCGATTGTTCGTTGCAAATCTAATCCAACACTTTTACACAACAATTTTTCTTATATTATTTCCAAATTAAACATAAAAGACATCATATACATGATTGTTTTTTTAAACGGCCACATCATTGCTAACTTATTAATGGTGCCATTTAATCACATTTATAATTAAAACTGTTGTTTAAAAGCCTAACTTTCTTTAATTATATTTATTGACGGGTTTAAAAGCCTAACTTTCTTCAAGAACATTAAACAAAGAACATGTTTATTGATTATTTCTATCTCTCTAGAACACTTCGAATAGGGGGGGGGGGGGGGGGGGGGCGGGCCACCCTTCGGCCCTAAGAGCATCCACATCGGTTACCTTTTCTCAAGGTTCGAAGGGACGTGGCATCAAGCAGACTTTGTGAAGGAAAATTTCATTGATGTGGAACAAAGTTTTGAAATGGAGTTTGTGGCTGCAAACTTACCGTGGACAAAAAAGTGGGCCTAGACCCAACTTCAACAACACTTTTTAGAATAATAATAATAATAAGTTTCTTTTTGAAATAAATTTGAAAGAGCTTGTTAGAAGCATTTTTTGTTGTTTAGTAAAAAAAGAAAAATTAGCTCATAATACTTTTATAAATTAAAAAACATATAACAAGCGTGAGAGGCAAAGTGAAAAAATGAACATGTTGTTGATAAGGTCACCGAACAAATGTACTTAAATTTTTCATGAAAAAGATTAATGTATTTATTTTTAATGTATTTTAATAATTTTTCATGCTTTATTTTTAATTTTCTGTTTATTTAAAATACATATTCTTATAAATATATGCGAAATATAAAAATTAAATTTGTTATAAAAGTTATTTGATTAAATATAAACTTAATTGTAGGAATATTTGATGATGTGGTCATTTGTGGATGTTTGTTGTTGTGGAAGAAAATTAAAGTTTTTGAAAAAAGTTTCGAATGTGATGTGACACTGATGTAGCAGTTTGTAGAGTTTTATTGACGTGGATGCTCTAAGGAAGCTTTGCCCCTGACTTCGAAATGACCTTGGCCAATGTGGGGCTGACACCAACTTGGTTAACATGACATGCAACAACATGCATTTAAACAAGGTTGGGTTTTGGCTTAACTAATTTAGTGTTTTAAACATGTCGGCACGTTTAAGACCTGTTTAAATTAATGTCTAAATAGGCTAAATACCTATTAACATGTTAATGACCTGTTTACACCTTTTTATATTTTTGTTTTTTTTAAATAAAATATATGCACTACTTAGTTGATGCTATGATTTGATTTTAGATCTTTATGGATCTTTTAAACTCTTAAGACCGTACGTAGTGGAGCACTATACCAACCCATAAAGCCCTCATAACGCCGGCGAACACCATCCCCGGGGTGCTATGGGCTGTTTTGGGGTGGGTTCCCACAAAGCGCCGGATGGGAGAGAAGGTGTTTGTTGATTGGTTGGTTGTTTTTATTTGTATTATTTTTAATAATAATAATAATAATAATAAGGTAATGATTGGTAGGAGCTCCATCTACTGCACCATTTTTTTTTGTCAGAATATCTTTATGATAACGTGATGCCACATGGCGCAAAATGTTCACATGAGGGCTCTATTCACCACGCACGATCAAAACCGTCAAATACTATGAACGAACAAAAGTTGAATTTGAATCGAATTGTCAAAACATTTCTTCAAGGACTAAACATGCACTTTTATCATAGTTAAAGAAAGTTTTCCTCTTGTATCATGGTTGGCTTCGAGCTGTCTATAAATAAAGTGAGACCTCACAGCTAACATAACTGCTAAAATCTTGGCTAGCTATCACAAACTGTATGATCTGCCGTTAATAATTTCTAGCATCATGTATAGCATATCGCCATCCGACGATGCTAATTCCGGTGATCTAACGACCGAGATCTATATCCAGATTACAACGTCTGGTGGTCGAAGTATCCCGGTACACGCTAACATTCTGGTAATATATATTCTTCATCTCCGGTAGTTTTGAGATCCTGTTTTATTGTATTTTAATGAAATTATGCTTTGGTTGCTACTGCATTCAGGCATCGGCTTCCACGGTGTTCGAAAGCTTAATTGATAGGCCACGTAATAAGCATCGAATCTCTGAGAAAAGTATTCCGATCCTTGGCGTTCCGTGTGACGCCGTGGAGGTGTTCGTCGGGTTTCTTTATTCCGGCAAGTGAGTTCCCACCCATTTTAATTCATTTACTTGTCATGCTATAGCTACACCATTCAAATTTTATTTCATACAATCAAACGGCCGGTCTACCAACACTTGTTTTAGATAAAAAAAAAAGAAAACCAAACTTGGAAAATGTTGTTTAGAATGTCAGTTTTGAACAATATTTGAACGGTTGTTCTAACCATTTAAGATTGAATTTTGAAAATTATTGGTTAAACTGGCTGTTTGGCCAATACCCGTTTAGATGGTCAATGTTTGAAAACTCTTGTTAGAACAAGCAAACATCAATCCTTGAGGCTATGTGTAGTAAAGAGGCTATAAAATGAGACGTTTTATAACATATGGTGTCCAGTCAACAAATGTGAGTTTTGTTTTAGGGTGTAATAATGTTGTAGCCCCTTCACCCACACACACATATATATATATATATCACACACAACAATAAAATAGTAATATTCCTCAAATCTTGCCGGCGAAAAAAACATGTCCCCTTTGTCGCCCCATTTATTCCCGGGGGAGGGGGGGGGGGGGTTGTTCACCTCTTCTCGCTCACCTTTCTTGTCCAGTACGCATGGCCTGAGAACCGTCTAAAATGTATGGGATTAGATGTCAAACACGTGTTCTATAACAATTATTTTATATATTTGGAGGATTTATTTACATGCTAGCCGTAGAATATAATATTTATTCAAACACATCTGCACCGGCCAACCGTTCTACACCTTACACATCTACCACCGCCCATAATCGATGGTTTGAAACTTACTCCACCGCCGGCCACCGGTAGTCACGGTGATATTTGAATAATCAACACACTAAATATTAATATTAATATTAATATTATAATATGAACAACTAAACAAGTCATTGAGATGACAGGTGCACGGAGGAAGATATGGAGAACTACGGGGTTCATCTACTGGCCCTATCACATGTATACCTGGTCCCACACCTTAAATCGCAGTGCACCAAGGCCTTGATCCAACGGTTAACAATTCATAACGTAGTTGATGCACTTCAACTTGCGAGGCTATGTGACGCACCTGATCTCTACCTCAAATGCATGAAGCTCATGTCTAATAGCTTTTACGCCGTTGAAAAAACTGAAGGCTGGAAATTTGTTCAAAACCATGATCCTTTCCTTGAACTCGAGATTCTTCAGTTCATCGATGATACTGAATCGGTACGTACCGAATACTAGTCACTTACCATTTCGTTTGCTTTGAAAATTACCTTGGGCATTACTTAAATCGTGTCGGGTTGGAGTATGTGGGTTGACAAGTTGAATTTACAACTGGAACGTGACTCGTAGTTTTATTCGTGTCAAAAACATTAATCCTAGCTAACTTGCACACATTTAAAACCGTGTAACCTGAATACAATATGTTTAACCCATTAATTATCAAAACGTATCAAAAGGGTTGGAGGGTATAATCAAGTTGTAAACATGTCAGTTGAGCATGTTGTAAAAAATGGCTTAAATTAAGGGTCTTGCAAGCTACTCGAGATCGGCTCGATAAAAGCTCGAACTGAGCCTAGCTTAAACGAGCTCGAGCCCAAGCTCGTACCAAAAAAAAATAAGCTTGCAAAATGAGCACGAGCTTCATGTATCAAGCTCAAGTTGTCTTGCGAGGTTAATATGTATATATATTTTTTATTTAATATTCTAAATCTATATTTGTATAGTTTTTATTATTGTACAGAAAATTATGATATAATTTAGTATATACTATAAAATTTATAATTAAAATAATAAATGAGCCAAGCCATAAATGAGCTTGTAGGTCGACATGTTTAACTAAACATGCTAGCGGATTTATCTGTTTAAGTAAATGGGTTAAGCATGCCAACCCGAGTACCCGGGCATTACCCGTATAAATAAACAAGTTAACCCAAACACGACTTGTTTATAAAGTAGGTTAGCTATACCAACACAAAACTAGATTATTTTCGATTCACGTGGAAGTTGTCAACCACTAGGTTCCACAGTCTTTTACCATAACCATAAGTTTTCCAGTAAAAGATTTATGGTAAAGAAAAGATCAAACTGAAATTTGATCTAATTATTGGTTCAATATCAATTTTCAGAGGATGAAGATGAGCAGGAAGAAGATAAAAGAACAGAACATGTATTTTCAGCTGAGTGAAGCCATGGATTGTTTGGAGCACATTTGTACAGAAGGTTGCATAAACGTGGGACCACACGACAAAGAACCGAGTAAGAAGATGACCCCATGTAACAAGTTTTCAACATGTCAAGGCCTGCAACTCTCAATCCAACATTTCATGAACTGCAAGGACAGAATCAATGGAGTCTGTGTTCGGTGCAAAAGGATGTGGCAACTCTTTAAACTCCATGCATCCATATGCAAATCATCTGACTCTACATGTAGAGTTCCTCTTTGCGGGTAACAAATCATTCTTGATTTAATTCGGTACATAATCGTATTTGCTGTAATGGATCAGATAGATTTGACCCAAATGGGATCGGGCATGGGTGGACCTATATATGTGTTAGGTTGGATTTGTATGGGAAAATCTCAGTCGTCCCCTTAAAATTAGTGTTAAGTCCCGATGTTGACCTCAAGAAAATAGTTTCTGGGTCCGCCACTCGAACCATTGATTTGGGTTCTAGAAGATAACATTTTACATGTGAAGAAAGAGTTAGGTACCATATTGTTAGGTGCCATATTGCAATAATGTTGATAACAAAATGCATTGATTTAGAGGTAGGTACCTTAAAAAGCATGCAACTTGTGTTTCAGTCAACTACTTTTTGAAATGTTTATATTCAAAAAAAGACAAAAACAATAACATATGACTTTATGAGAGGCAACTTGAACCCGACCAACATACTACATCTAAACAAATAGAATTTAATCCTCCTATTTTCATTTATATATAACATTTTGCTTATCATCTTTCAATTCATGCCATGTTTTTCATTTTGGGTATTAAATCGACTTAAATAAACTTTCAAGGCGTAGCGTACTGCATGGTAATCGCTTATTTCCATCTTATTAATTGGCAAACTATTTAGTATTTACGGTATCAATCTCATGAATTTCTAGGAAGGTTTTTTCATAGACATCAATATGAAAGTAACATGATTTTATTTACTTTTATAACGTATCACATATGAACCCATTACTATTAATTAAGAAGGCTGGCCTTTGATAAAGTTGTCTTTACATGTTGCGTGCTCAACTGTTCATGTGTATCGTAGTTAATAAGATCACGTCACTTAATGTTAGTAGCTTAAACTATATATGTTAGTTATGTTTATTGTCGAATGAAATGAAAGAGATTATAGGACATTCCATATTTCTGATTGATTTAATGTAAAACTGAATTGTTATGACAAGTATATGAAACCATACATATAAGGTTAAGGTTTGATTGTGACCCGTCATGAATTGTATTTAATTTAGAATTCATTTGTGACCGAGTCATTTCATTAATATTGTAGGCGATTCAAGACGCGATGTAGAGAGGAAAAGAAGAGGAAGAAGAAGAAGGAAGAGGTAAGATGGGAGTTATTGGTTCAAAAAGTGGCGTTAGCAAAAGCCACGTCCTCTTTATTGTTGCCCAAGAGAAAAAGGATGGAAGAAGAGCCAACACCGGTATGTGGGGATGCCAATGAGAATAATAGTTATGGCATAATAAATTTAGTTTGTTGACTATAGCAATCAATATATAGTTAAGGAAATAGCAAAAGCATGTATTTGTATATCTTGGGTGTGGGCATACCATACAAATTTATATTGTATCATTATTATATTTTTGAATTTTTTTCAAGTGGTAATGTAGAAATACTTTTATGGTTTTAATCTATTATAAATCCACATACGATTTTAGTTTGATGGCAATTGTTGATATTCAAGAACTTCTAATTAAAATGTAAAAGAATTGAGATCCTTATTATGTTCAAACATTTTGGAACTCTGATTTTGTTATTCTTATGCACTAGATGAATTTATATCAGTTGTGAACATGATGTTGAATTCATAATGAATATGTACATCATCAGTATCAACGTGTTCTTATAAGTATCCGTCCAAACTCTCTGTCTGTAGGATAACAAAATATTAAGCTCTCTGCAAAGAAAAAAAAAATAAAAAAAAATAAAAAAAAATCATTATTATTATTATTATTATTATTATTATTATTATTTTGAACTGTAGTAGTTGTACTTAGGAATATTTGACACAATTGTTTTGGTTTTCTTGAGATTGACATTAAACTATAATATTCCCCGTGCCAACTTTCTTTTAAATACAAGACCCTAAACCTACCAACTTTGAAAAGTAGTGTTAAACAAATGTTAATATGTTATTTATTTTTAGTGCTCTCTTGTGATTTAATGACGGGTTACTAGTATAATATATATATTAAAATGATTTTACATGTAAAATTAATTTCTTTCACCATTAACATATTAAAGTTTCCTAATGTCTTTAAATACATACTGAATTTTTAAAAAAAAATTCTTTAAAATGACATAATTAGATGTTTAAGCTGATTTGAGTGTGATGGACATTCCGAGCATGCATGAGTGATGCTTGAGATCTTTATGCCTTCCGGTTCAAAACATGACTCAGTTTTTTCTATAGTGGTGAGTTTCCTTTTTGATGGTGTTCCTGAGTGAGCCAAGCCTAGAACCTCAAAATTAGTATGCACGGTTGACATCCCCATCTCCTGACGGCTCACTCGTGTATTGAAGGTAGTTCCAAACGCGTTTGTTTCAAAACAGAAGAAACTTGTATTCTAATTAAGGTAATATACCATACAAAATATGTCAATTAGGGTAATATGTCAATGCTTCATCACAAAACCGGTCATTTGATGTTTGCGTCTTTTGTTACTTGTTTTTGAGTTGCATCTGTGTTCTGTTTTCAGTTGAGTTGACTGTGCTACATCATATGCTAAACATGCATTGTTCCCAATTTTGTTTACTATATTATTATTTTGTTTAGTGATCATCGTTTCTGACACCACCACCACCAGTATCTGCCATAAAAAGAGATTGTAACAATGTTTTCAGGTGACTCTATTGAACATGATCGATCACAACTGTCGCCTCTCTAACCTAAACCAAACCACAAAAATACACACCATCACATACAAAAAGAAAAAACAAAATACGTACACATTATGAACTAAAATTCTTAAATTTGTAAGGCTGGACAGAACAACAAGGATGGGAGATCGGGATCAGGATAGTGAGTGCTGGAACACGTACCATCCCCTCAACCCGGTTTTGTGCCGTTTGCGGATGTTGCTTTATAAAGCAACCCGAAACCCCCTCAACTGATCATAATGTTTGCTTGACCGAAACCCGGCCTCATGTAGGTGTTTTTATGACATAAGAGATGCTTGATTTCTTTTGCATATTGTTTAGGACAATATGACTCCACCTGGGGTAATATTAGACAAGTGAAGTGATCCCAAGTTCCCAACTCCAATACATAACCTCAGGATTGGTCCAAGAATGGTCCTAAAAGGTGTCAAATTCTTGGTATTGGACTTTGTAGATTGTTGTTTACTATATTGAAAGAAGACAAAAAGTGCAAGCTTTTAAGGGAGGATCTAACCTGATAAAATATTATGAGAGAGGTCTGTCTAATTTTCCCATATTTTTGAGGTTTTGAAAGATTCGTTTCCATGTGATCAAATTCTTTTAATATATAGCTTCCACTTGTGTCTCATTCCTTCCTCTTATCCTAGCTTCTTCAACCGCATGCAGCAGTAATGGCGGCCTCAATCAACAATCATCGTTTAGGTTTTGTTGGCTTCTTGATTATATTGGTACCCCTGTTTCCCACACTTATAGATGCAGATTGTAATCCTGGTGATAAGGATTCACTCTTGTCCTTTGCAACTAACTTTCACAACCTCAATTGGTCTGCTACCATTGACTGCTGCTCATGGGACGGAGTCACTTGTGATCATAAAGGATATCGGGTCGTTGGGTTATCCGTCCCTGAAAGAGGCCTTCATGGTGCCATGCCTTCTTCTATTCAGAATCTCACGTCTCTTTCTTTTCTTAACCTGTCTTATAATTTTCTTTCTGGTCCGCTACCTGTCCGACTATTCTCCTCGTTTAACAACCTCCACACGGTTGACTTGAGCTACAATAGGCTTTCCGAATACCTACCCGACCCATTGCCGGTTACTCTCCAAGTGCTCAATTTCTCCAGCAATCGGTTTAGTGGGACAATTCAAGCGACCGGTCTCTGGTCACTTCAAAACTTGACCGCTCTCAATATTGGAAACAACAGCATTTCTGGCTCAATTCCTGTCTCCGTATGCAACTCTTCGCCAGCTTTAGTGCTCCTTGATTTATCTCTGAACGACTTCACTGGAAATATCCCTCAAGGATTCGGTGGGTGTTCTAACCTCCAGGTTTTGAGTTTGGGTTTTAACAATCTAACAGGAACAATTCCAACCGACATCAAAGGCGCACTATCTTTACAACAATTATTATTACCTGGAAACTCTCTTATGGGGGAGATTGGTGAAAGCATTACCGACCTCAAAAATCTTAGTAGTCTTGTCTTGTATGGTAACATGTTCTCTGGTTCCATCCCTCGTGATATCGGGAAGCTGTCATTGTTGGAGAGACTGGAACTTCACATTAATAGCCTCAATGGTGTTGGGAATTTCGGTTCAAGACCGTTACTTGGCGTGCAAGGTTAAGAAACAAGATTTAAGGAGTGGATAATTATAGAAAATTAAATGTGCTTAGATTTAACCGTTAGTATAATTATTATGTCCTATTATTTAGCAATCCTAGTTGTAGTCTAATTGTGATAGGTTAGATTATAAATACCCGTGCTTTGGGGTTTAGAGATTGTAACAGTAATTGGGTAATTGAGTTTTGTGAAGTTTCTCAATAATAACATATGTGTTTGGGTACTTAGCCAAATTAACGTGTCTGGGTTTTGTGTTTCTGTTTAAAACCTGGTACCAATTCCATTAATTGGTATCAGAGCGTTGTTAATCGAATACCTGGAATCGGCGTGAAGGTCGAACTGTGGTTGGAGTAACTGTGACGTGAGGGAACTCCCACCGGCTGCATTCATCGGAAAACCTGTGACGTGAGGAATTCCGGCGAAGATTATTGCAATCGGAATCGTACCTGCGGTGTGAGGAAGTTCCGATCAGTGAACAACGTTGATTTAGGGTCGACGGTGCCTTCGGCATCTGCAGTCATTAGCCGGAGTAACCGGTGGTGTGAGGGAATTCCGACTAGTGAGCAGCGGCAATTGACGATCGGCGTGAGGATCTTTATCGGCGACCTGTAGTATTGGATTTTTGGGATTTACTCAAGTACGTAACCCGAGTTCTGACTATAAGTGGCGTCCTGTAGTTGGTTCAATTGTTTATTAACATTGATTTTGGGTTCTGCTCAAGTCCAATTATTGGGCTTGGTTTGGTTCGGAAAGCCAAAAAGAAAAACAGTGAGATTTCACATTAATTGATATTTCAATTAATTAAAATATAATCTGTGGTGTTTGTCTCTGAAACTGAAAGGCGTGTTTGGGTCAGATTCAAAACTGGATTTAATCGTGTAGGCTGGAAAAATTGAACCAATTACACCGAAGGATTTTTCAAAAGCTTACAGTCGTAGAACCAAGATGGGTGACGCGAACCAAGCGAAAAAGGAGACGATCTCCGGGTCGTTTCAGTGTCCGCGTTTAACGAAAACAAACTACACGATTTGGAGTATGCATATGGAGGTTATTTTTGGGATTCATGGAGTTTGGGATGTGATTGCCCCGGGCTCTAATGACGCGAAGCAAAATAACATCGCGAAGGCGCTTCTGTTTCAGTCGATTCCCGAGGAACAAATACTTCAAATCGGTAATTTTAAATTGGCAAAAGAGATGTGGGATGCCATAAAGTCAAGAAATATGGGCGCGGAACGTGTGAAGGATGCTAGACTTCATACGTTAATACGTGAATTTGACGGTATGATGATGAAAGAAACCGAAACCATTGACGAGTATGCCTCGAGAATGACCGCGATCTCTTCTAAAGCAGCCACACTTGGACAACCGTATGAAGAAAGGAAGCTAGTTCAGAAATTCTTCACAAGCCTGCCGAGCCGGTTTATCCAAGTTGTAGCATCCCTCGAGCAAGTGTTAGACCTTAAAACAGTCGGTTTTGAGGATGTTGTTGGGAGGTTGAAGGCTTATGAGGAGCGTATCAAAGGGCACGTGTTGCGTTTTGAAGAAGGTAAACTTTTGTTTAATAATTCTGAATCCTCTTCGAGTTCGAAGCAGTTTTCACGCGAATCGAGTAGGGGGCGCGGGAAAGGTTCAAACCGAGGAAGTGGTAGTGGACGTGGTGGTGGACGTGGGAGTCAGAACCGTGGTTCACAAGGTGGGTCCAGCGAAGGGGATAAACGAAAGGGTAAAAAGGATTACTCGGAAGTTCAATGCTTTCGTTGTGATGAATTTGGTCACTTCTTTTCGAGGTGTCCGGAACGAAGGAAAGAGAGACAAGCACATTTGGCTGACGCAAAAGAAAAAGACTCGTCCCTCTATATGGTGCAGTGTGTTCAAGAAAAAGTGTACTTGAATGAAGAGAAGGTTATCCCAAAAGATTACGAGGGTGGTTCGAACGAACAAGACTTGTGGTATTTGGATAACGGTGCGAGCAACCATATGACGGGTAATTTATCTTTTTTCTCTGAGTTAAATAAGCGTGTTGGTGGCAAAGTTAAATTTGGAGATGGGTCTTATGTTGATATTTGCGGTAAAGGGTCGATATTGCTAGTCGGTAAAACGGGGGTGAAGAAGACGATGAAGAACCGATAGTCGAAAATGCTCCAACAAGCCCGGCTAGCACAAGCAACACGGTTACACCTGAGCCGGATGTTCGGAGATCATCTCGAGCCATGGTTACCCCGGTACATTTTAATGATTATGTCTTGAATTCGAGTATAATTGATGAAGATTTGCCATTGCTTGCGGATGATGAACCGATTTGTTTTGATGATGCAAAATTGAAACCGGAGTGGATGAAAACAATGCGTATCGAGATTGACTCGATAAATAAAAATAATACGTGGACGTTGACCGAGTTACCACGTGGTGCAAAGGCGATTGGTTTAAAGTGGGTTTTCAAGGTTAAAAGAAACGCGGATGGCTCGCTTAATAAACACAAGGCGAGACTCGTGGCACAGGGTTATGTTCAGCAACCCGGAGTCGATTTTGACGAGGTTTTCGCACCAGTGGCTAGACTCGAAACGATTGGTTTATTAATATCTCTCGCAGCAAATAGAGGTTGGGAATTGCATTACCTTGATGTCAAATCCGCGTTCCTACATGGCGAGTTATCAGAAGAAGATTTTGATGTTACGAGATATCGAAAGATTGTCGGGTATCTCCGGTACCTTTTACAAACTCGTCCCGACTTGGCGTATTCGGTCGGAGTCGTAATCCAGTACATGCAAAGCCCGAAGCAATCTCATGCAACTCTTATAAAGCAAATTCTTCGTTATATTCAAGGTACTCTCAGTTTTGGTATTTCTTACACTCGAGGGAAAAACGTGTTAGTTGGTTATAGTGATAGTAGTCATAACATTGATCAAGACGATGGCAGAAGCACTACGGGGCATGTATTTTATCTTGGGTCTTCACCAATTACTTGATGTTCTCAGAAACAATATACCGTTACACTCTCATCGTGTGAAGCAGAGTACATGGCGGCAAGCACAGCCACGTGTCAGGCGGTTTGGCTAAGAGACTTGATAAGTGAGTTATTCGACAAGGAAATTCAAGCAGTGGTGTTACGTATCGATAATACATCAGCAATAGCACTCGTGAAGAATCCGGTTTTCCATGGAAGGACCAAACACATTAAATCTCGATTTCAATACATTCGAGAATGTGTTGATCGCGAAGAGGTAAGTGTCGAGCATGTTAGTGGAGTTAAGCAATGTGCCGATATCTTGACGAAGGCTCTTGGGATAATCAAATTCAAGGAGATGCGTGAATTACTTGGAGTTGAAGACTTGTACGTTTCGAGTTCGAAATTCCGGGGTGATTGTTGGGAATTTCGGTTCAAGACCGTTACTTGGCGTGCAAGGTTAAGTAACAAGATTTAAGGAGTGGATAATTATAGACAATTAAATGTGCTTAGATTTAACTGTTAGTATAATTATTATGTCATATTATTTAGCAATCCTAGTTGTAGTCTAACTGTGATAGGTTAGATTATAAATACCCGTGCTTTGGGGTTTAGAGATTGTAACAGTAATTGGGTAATTGAGTTTTGTGAAGTTTCTCAATAATAACATACGTGTTTGTATAATTATTATGTCATATTATTTAGCAATCCTAGTTGTAGTCTAACTATGATAGGTTAGATTATAAATACCCGTGCTTTGGGGTTTAGAGATTGTAATAGTAATTGGGTAATTGAGTTTTGTGAAGTTTCTCAATAATAACATACGTGTTTGGGTGCTTAGCCAAATTAACGTGTCTGGGTTTTGTGTTTCTGTTTAAAACCTGGTACCAATTCCATTAAATGGAACCATACCTCTGTCATTGATGAATTACAGAAAGCTTAAACGGCTTAATTTAAGGGTCAACTCGTTAGGTGGCAGGCTAACCGATTTTAATTTCTCCAATTTCAGTCAACTCACCATAGTTGATCATGGTGAAAATAAATTCAGCGGGGTGCTACCTAGAAGCCTTTTCTCCTGCAAATCACTAACCGCTATTCGACTAGCCACAAATAAGCTAGAGGGCGAAAACTCGCCTGACATACTTGAATTGCCATCTCTGTCCTTCCTCTCGCTTTCAAACAATTCCTTCAATAATATTAATCAAGCACTCAATATTCTTAGCAGTCATGAGAAACTCACTGCCCTCATAGTCTCCTTAAACTTCTTCAATGAAACCCTTCCGGCTGCAGGAGTTTCAGGGTTTAACAATCTTAAGATCATGGGGCTCGGTGGTTGCAAGTTGTTTGGTCAAGTTCTGATTTGGCTGATGTCATTGACGAACCTCCAGGTACTTGACCTGTCTCAAAATAACATCAATGGCACAATTCCAGGCTGGATACAAACACTTTCAAATCTTTTTTATCTTGATTTATCTAACAATTCCCTCTCGGGCGGTTTCCCTGTAGAGCTTACTAAACTTCCAGCACTTGCATCACAGCAAGGTCTGGATCATGTAAAAAATAAGATCCTTCAACTACCTGTATTTGTTGCACCACAAAATGCTTCATATTTGCAGTATAATCATCCAGCCGCCTTCCCCCCTGCTTTGTACCTATCTAGCAATAACCTGAGTGGTGACATCCCTGTTGAGATTGGCAATATGCAGTCGATTCATATCCTTGATCTGAGTCACAACTATTTCTCTGGTACCATTCCCGATTCAATCTCAAACCTCAAAAACCTTGAAAGACTAGACTTGTCTCATAATCTTTTATCTGGTGAGATCCTATGGTCTCTTAAAAGCTTGCACTTTTTGTCTTTTCTCAATGTTGCACACAACAATTTGCAAGGTTCAATACCATTTGGAGGCCAGTTTGACACCTTTTTGAGCCAGAGTTTTGAAGGCAATCCAGGGTTATGTGGGGCCATCATTCAAAAGCCTTGTGGTAGTCGATCACACCCTCCTTCTCCTTCAGGACATGATAAGAATGACCTTGACACGGAAACGATTGTTGGACCAATCCTCGGGTTCTGTTTTGGATTTGGGACTATTCTCACTTGTCAAACATTCTGCATAGTGTCTAAAAGAAGGATTCTCCCTAAATGGATCCATAGATATTTCATATGGACATGATGTCCTTCAATTCCACATCAAGCATCTCACTGTAATTGATATCTTTAAAACAAACATCATGGGTAGCAGACAATCAATCTCACATAGTTTACCTCTTGTCTTATTTTTTTTTCCTTTTATTTGTGGTTTCTTTTGCAAAAGAATTTTTTCTTGATGAAGAGACACATCTCAACTGTAACCTTTTGAATCTGTTTTAGACTGGACCAGCTCATATGAATATTATTCTTAAATGGCAGGCCTACTCGTGGTTATGGATGTATAAATTAAGTTGTGTACGTTCAATCGAGTGTAACACAGTGACAGCAAAGTTGTTCTTGTACGTATGTATAATCAAGCATAATAATAATGATAATAGAATAAAACTGCCTATTTACATGATGTTAGTCACTATCTTCACAGTATCCAATTAATGACAACAAAAGAATAAATGTACCTTTATTCCCTTGAACTCGATTCTTGTTGTAAGGTCGATACGATTTCCCTTCTCTCCAGGCAAAATGGGAAACCAAGGAGATCAGCTTTGAATCAAAAGGCCGGGTCCGCATGTGCAGACGAAATGATCATCATATTCACTATGGATGTGGTGAGATTGGAGAGACAGTCGGTTACGGGAATAATGGTGGGACGGTGGAGTTTAGTAAAGAAATAGGTGATTTGGGGATGGGAGTTATTTGTATTTATACTTTTTTGTTAGCTTTTCAAATAAAAGTAATTTTGAAAACTTTGAACTAAACTTAACAGACACATTTACCTTTTTGTGTCACTTGTGATCAGATAGCAATATAATAAACTAATATTGCTTGAAGCATATGTGAGCTTCTGCTAGCTAGTGCTGTTTATAAATTATGGTGGCTTAAATGTTGCTTGAGCGATTAAAACCCATATAATCACCTCACCTGTCAAATCGCCATCAGACGCCACACCTCTTCATTTTCCACATTCTTGCTCCAGGAAATCTAAAATCGAGCGAGTAAATGAAGGCTGCCACTCGATTTACTAGCATACGAAATTGCTGGTGATCAGTTTCATTTTTTTTAATTTATGAAGAAAAGGCCAGGGAATAAATATTATCATTCAGAATTTTAGCAAGAATTTGTTGAATCGTCACCACACAGCCGCCAGCAATTGATTAGAATATACACATAAGTAAACGCGTTCATGCATGATGTACGTACCAACTGTGGTACATCATAAAAAATTGTCATTTCTACATTATGTTTAATTCATGCATGCCACCTTTTTCTTGATTTAGTATGCTCATTGTATGCTATATAACACTAGTCGTCTTATTTTATGTCTTTAAGATCACAAAAGTGTAAGGAAATGCCGACAATGACAAAGAAGTTGTGTGGTAGTTATCTGTTGGCCATACACTTTTAATGACGCCTATTTTGTTCCCCAGGTAATAACAACTCTTGTAAATAGGATAGGATATGAACTTGTGATATAAAAGGGTTTAGACTTTAGATCATGTTAACATTGTAGGATCCTTGAATGTCAAGAGATTGGTATAGTTGTGGGACTAATCTGCACTTGATATTATAATTGTAAGATTAAATAGAAAGAACACACATTTTGACAGAAACTTGTTTAATAATTTTACACACAACACATCTTTTGGTTTACAACAATACGTTTATATACTTGCGATGGTAGTTATTTAACTACCAAATAACTAACTAATAACTACCCTTAACCGACTAACTAAAATACTTCAGATATAATAATAATAATAATAATACCGGCCAGTCGCATGACAGTTAAGGATTTGCAGGAGAAAAGGCTTTTTGGTAGCACCCTTGAATTGGTCATCACTTAGGTCAACCAACTATGGTGACTGGTGAGCTGACTGAAAGAAGTTAAAATCTGAAAGCTTGCTACCTAAAGAGTTCTTATTTTTAAACCATCATATACTCTCCACAGGGAGATCTATCTACATATTTCAATACACATTAATTATTATTTGATCAATTTCATCTTTATATGTTTATTTAGTTCATTGTAATATTTTATCTTCTCACATATGAAAACTCATCTTTATTAATATATTGTTAGTTTAAATATTTTTAATGCCTAGGTGTACCTAATTATTTATATAACTATATAAAACAACAACTCTCCTTTTATTATTATTACTCCTTGAAGATCTCTTTATCAAAACTTCTATTTTACTTTCTGATATGTCATAACTCAATTATGATCATTATCATGAACCTAAAGTTTCTTTTCGCTTACATTTGTGATTGGGTAATTATGCACTTTACACATATATCTTTATCATTTTCAATTTTAATTTGTTGCTCTGTCCAAAAACGAAACCCGATGAATGGTTGACTTGATCAGGGGCGGAGGATACTTGTGGCCCGGGTGCCCCTGCCCCCCTTTTTTTGCGTGTTAGTGTAAATTAACCTGTTCCATTGAAAATTTGAGCCTCCCACCCCCTCCCCCGCGGTTATGAGAAATTTTATAAGTCTGCCCCCCTGGGGCGTTTTCATCCACTACCTCCAAACAGCAGTTAACTATACACAAAAGTAAACGCTTCCATGATGATCAACTCTTGACGTCTACTTTTCTTTTCCATTTAAAAAAATCCCTCAGGCTTAATTCATCAATCTGTCTTCTCATTCTTCTGCAACAGCTGCGACCACAATGCGGATGCGAAACCCACTCTTATTTCCCTCTACCTCCACTAACCACCAACATCTGAGCTTTGTAGGCTTCCTGATTATACTTGTACTCCCGTTCTCAACACTTGTGGATGCAGATTGCAACCCTATTGATAAAGCTTCTCTCTTGTCCTTTGCAACCAACTTTCCCACCCTCAATTGGTATGCTTCTATCGATTGCTGTTCAAGGGATGGAATCTCTTGTGATGCTAAAGGATACCGGGTGGTTGGATTATCCATACCCGAAAGAGGCCTTCATGGTGCCATTCATTCTTCCCTTCGAAATCTCACATATCTATCTTTCCTCAATCTGTCTTATAACTTCCTCTCCAGTCCTCTCCCTGACGGACTTTTCTCCTCCTTCGACAACCTCCACACCATTGACTTGAGCTATAATAGGCTTTCTGGATACTTTCCCGACACCTTGCCGGCTACTGTCCGGTTGCTTAATCTCTCCAGCAATCATTTTAGTGGGACAATTCAAGCAGCCATTCTCCGATCGCTTCAAAGCTTGATCGGTATCAATATTAGAAACAACAGTTTCACCGGCTCAATTCCTGCCTCTATATGCAACACATCTCCAGCTTTAGTGTTCATTGATTTTTCTCTGAATGACTTAACCGGAAATATCCCTAAGGGATTCGGTGCCTGTTCTAATCTCATGTTTTTGAGTTTGGGTTTTAATAACCTAACTGGACCAATCCCAATAGATATTTGTGGTGCTATATCTCTGCAAGAGTTATTGTTACATGGAAACTCTCTCACAGGGGAGATTAGTGAAAACATTACCGACCTCGCAAACCTCAGGAGTCTTGTCTTGTTTGGTAACATGCTGTCTGGTTCCATCCCACACAATATCGGGAAGCTGTCGTTGCTGGAGAGACTGGAACTTCATATTAATCGCCTCAATGGAACCCTACCTATGTCATTGATGAATTGTACAAAGCTTCAAGTGCTTAACTTGAGAGTCAACTCTTTAAGTGGCAGACTTTCTGATTTTGATTTCTCCAATTTCAGTCAACTTAGAATAGTTGACCTTGGTAATAACGGATTCATCGGGTTGCTACCTAAAAGCCTTTTCTCCTGCAAATCACTCACCGCCATTCGACTTGTCACAAATAAGCTAGACGGAGAAATCTTACCTGGCGTACTTGAATTGCCATCTCTGTCCTTCTTCTCACTTTCAAACAATAGCTTCAAGAACATCACTCAAGCATTGAATATTCTTAGTGGTCATAAGAATATCACCACTCTCCTCCTCTCCAAAAATTTCTTTAATGAAACCTTACCCGCTACAGGACTTTCTGGATTTCTCAATCTTAAGATCATGGGACTAGGTGGCTGCAAGTTGTTTGGTCAGATTCCTATTTGGCTAATGTCACTCACGAACCTAGAGATACTCGACCTCTCTCAAAATAACATCAATGGCAAAATTCCTGGTGGACTACAAATACTTTCCAATCTTTATTATCTCGATTTATCCAACAATTTTCTCTCGGGTAGCTTCCCTGTAGAGCTTACTAGGCTTCCAGCACTTGCATCACAGCAAGTTCTGGATCAACTAAACAGTACTTACACAGAACTACCTGTATTTGTTGCACCGCAAAATACTTCCCATTTTCAGTACAATCAACTAACCACCTTCAACCTTGAAAACCTGGAAAAACTTGACCTCTCTCATAATCTTTTATCTGGTGTGATCCCATCGTCCCTTAAACACTTGTACTTTCTGTCATTTTTCAAAGTTGCAAACAATAACCTACAAGGTTCAATACCAACCAGTGGCCAGTTTGACACCTTTTCCGACCAGAGTTATGAAGGCAATCCAGGGTTATGTGGCCCTCCAATGCAAAAGTCTTGTAGCAAGCAGTCTGATCTTGCTCCTCCTCCTTCTTCTTCTTCTTTAGGACATTGGAGAGACGTTAACACCGAAATGATTGGAGGACCAATCCTTGGGTTCTGTTTTGGATTTGGGATCATTCTCACCTGCCAAACATTCTGCATGGTGTCTAAAAGAAGGATTCTCCCTAGAGTGATCCATAAGTATTTCATATGGGCATGATATCCTTCAATTCCACATCAGAAGTATATGCTCCCAAGTGGAGTCACATTGTTCCGGAACATTGCAAAGACAAAGCATTTCAGATAACTGGTATCTTGCAAACACCTAGTGGTTTCAGTCAAGCTAGCACAATCGGTTGCACAGACTCACATAGTTTTCTTCTTACTTTTGATGAGTGTGTATTATTGTATAAAGAGACACATATCACCTGTAACCTTTTGAATGGAAATGGATCATATATCTGTGGTAACGGATGCTATTTCCACAGATAAAGTTTGATCCAACTCGATAAAGTTGTGTTCTATTGATTGTAACTAAGGGTACAATGAAAAGAACAAACTCTGTTCTTGTTTGTGATCTGTATGCATGTAGATTCAGCTGATCAGGCTAAAACTCATTTAGATCAACTAGAATGCATCTAAGAGTTCATATAAATTTTGAATGAATTGTAGACAGACATCAGTCATGCATAAAATTAGAGTAAGACCATGAGCTGCCGAGTTGTGACGTTGATTAATGATTCCTGAAAATGGAAGGGTCAGCTGTCAAGTGTACCCTTTTGTAGATTTGCTTGAGGGCCCAACAATAATGCTTGCGCAGCCAAGGCCCAAGCCCAAAAGAAATTGGAGACCTATAACTCTGCCTTAGATTGGTAAAACTGTAATCGGTAATACTAGTATTTAATTATTGTAACAAGTCCTATATCTGCTTAGTGCTTGCAGGAAAATATTGTCGTTATAACTATACTATGTATTTAAGGTTTTAGCATGTTAATTGTGTTCTCTAAATAGAACATGGTCATTTTAGTAAGTTTCAGCGGTGCGACCAAAGCTAGAAATCAAAAAGTCAACTTGATGATATAGAGACTGATTAGATGAATAGTTTGTTTTTAATGATCGCAAGAAATTGTTACAAAAAAATTAGTGGGCCTCACCAGTACTATACTACCTACAAGATTAGTTGAAAAACTTAGCTTGTGCTGGTAGGTAGCCTTGAAAGAGTAAAAAGAAAATATGACATAAATTACCTACCTATCTACAAAATAGAGGATTTTCAATGGAACTAAAATAGAGAATTTGACCAAGTCATACAGTGACACAAATCATAATTTACTCTTTTATTTTTATTTTGTTGATCTTTACACTGTTAAACGAGGCGATATTTTAGGGTGGTACGGTTCAATCTTACGGGGAGGCTGAAGGAGGTCAAGATAATAATTAAATTAAATTAGTTTTCTTTTAATTAGTTGAGTTATCCAAATTAGTTTGTTACTGTTAGTTTTAAAGTTTGAATTTGATTTTATAATTAGTTTCCTAGTCCTAGTAGAAGTCAAATTGTATAAGGCTATATAAGTCCTGGTCATCTTTTGTTTTATTATTCCAGCTTGTTTTTTTATCAAAGAAAGAAGTTAAACAAGTATCTTGGTGTGTTCGTATGCTCTTTATTTGCAGCAGTAACTTTTTCTTGTGTTATTGATTGAGATTAGTTCTTGATCAAAGTATCGGCTCCCCTGTTCAAGTTCAACAAGTGGTATCAACAGCAGGTTACCAATTTCGTTTGCACGGAATTTGTTCGGACGAAGTAGGGTTTATCAATCGAAGTCTAGCAAAGAGTTTGTCTCACGGAAGATTGCCACTGGCGATTATCCGAGTTGTATATTGATAACCTATTGGTGAAGGGGAAGAAGAACAAGGAGAAGACATTGAACAGAGGTACGCCATGGCCGACATGTCGTTTGTTGCCGGAATCAAGCGACTGAATCATACCAATTACCGGGTCTGGTCGACGTGTGTTATGTCCTACCTTCAGGGGCAGGATCTTTGGAGGTTACCAACGGAACCGAAACACAGGTACCAAGAAACGACACCGGAGGTGCTGTCGGAAAGTGGCGAGTAAAGGTCGGTAAGGCGATGTTCGTGTTAAAAACAACAGTTGAAGAGGAGATGTTAGATCACTTTCAAGAAGCCGAAACACTGAAGCAGGCATGGGATATTCTTGAACGACTATTCACGAAGAAAAACGACACCAGATTACAACTTCTTGAAAACGAGTTGCTTTCGGTTACTCAAAAAGATATGCCGATTCCAAAGTACTTTCATAAAGTGAAATCGCTTTGTCGCGAGATTGCTGATTTAGATCAGCAATCAAGGATCGTAGACGCGAGGATGAAACGGATTATTATTCACGGGTTAAGGCCGGAATTTCAGTCGTTTGTCGCTGCTATTCAGGGTTGGGCGACCCAACTGTCACTCTCGGAATTTGAAAATTTGTTATCCGGGCAGGAGTCCTTAGCTAAACAGATGGCCGGTGTGTCGGTCTCCGCTGTACCGAAGCAAGAAAACGAGGCGTTGTTTGTGGGAAAAGGAAAAGGTAAGTTCAAACCCAATCACCGTTACAATAAAAAGAAATCATGGGATCGATCGAACAACTTCAACAAAGGGAATAAACCCGAGGAACGAAACCAACATGAAGGATGTAATGATCGAAAGGACTGGAACCGTAATAAACAGGGTAAACGCCCGTTTTTAAATCTTTAAAGTGTTATAATTGTGGCATGGGAGGACACATCGCAAAGTATTGTACATCGGGTGCAACTGAAGAAGGAAACGCCGCGCCAACGCAAAATCGAACTGAAGAGCCTTGGGATGTCGAGGCCCATTATGCCGGAATTGGAGAAGTTCATGCGTTAACGGCTACGGTAAAACCCTCTTTAAATTTATTAAATGATTGGATTGTGGATTCAGGTTGTTCGAATCACTTAACGGGTGAAAAGGGGCGGTTAAAGAACCCGGTTAAGTACGAGGGTAATCAGGTGGTAGTTATAGCCGACGATTCGCGACACGACATAGCTCATATTGGTGAGGTTGATCTCTCATCGGATTCCGAGGAAAGCGGTTTTTTTCTTAAAAACGTGTTTCATGTTCCCAGTATGAAAAAGAACCTGTTGTTGGTTCCTCAAATCACCGACACCGGACGATATGTTCTGTTCGGGCCAAACGAGGTGAGTATTTTCGATAAGTTCGAAACTAAATCCATACCGGTGATTCAAGGGAGAAAGAAAGACTCGGTTTATGTATTGTCTGCTGGGACTTCGTATGTGAATAAGGTGAAAAGGAATCTAAACGTTGATCTGTGGTATCAACGTTTAAGCCACGTCGGGTATGATAAACTTCAATTGATCATGAAAAAGAAGTTGGTGGTGGAAATACCCGAACTCGAAGTAAAAACGGATGTTGTGTGTGGCGGTTGTCAGTTTGGAAAGGCTCATAAAAAAACCGTTTGAGAACTCCAGTTATCGAGCTAAAGCCCCTCTCGAGCTAGTTCATACCGATGTGTTCGGTCCGGTGAAACAACCGTCAATTAAAGGTATGAGTTATATGATATCATTTATTGATGATTATTCGAAATATTTGTGGGTATATTTCATGAAGGAGAAATCCAAGGCGTTTGAACGTTTCAAAGACTTCAAGTTAGAAGCCGAACGAGATCTTAATAAGAGCATCGCGTGTCTTCGTTCCGATAACGGAGGCGAGTATACATCCCATGAATTTTCTTTGTTTCTAAAAGAAAATAGAATTAAACGCCAACTAACGTGTTCTAATACTCCCGAGCAAAACGGGGTTTCGGAGAGAAAGAATCGCACCCTAACCGACATGATTTGAAGCATGATGCACAACAAGAATGTACTAGGGAGATTTTGGGCGGAGGCAATGAGTACCGCTGCGTTTATAAGTAACCGATTGCCACAACAAGGAATGAGCTACAAGTCACAATACGAGAAGATGTTCAAAATCGAACCGAATGTTAGTTACCTTCGAGTCTTTGGATGCGTGTGTTACGTGTTCATCCCGGGTCATCTCAGACACAAGTTGGAGAAAAAGGCAACGATATGTATTTTTGTTGGTTACGATAATGAAACGATAAGGGTGGCGATGTTGTGAGCCGAGTACCGGGCGAATTTACGTGTCTCGGGATGTAATATTGGATGAAAATTCATCATGGTGGTCTCCAAGTAAAAAAGTGTTACCTGACACCCAAGACTTAAGACAAGAAGTGGATAAGTATGTTGCTGTGGAGTTAAACAATGAAGGGGAGGTTGAACCCACTATTCAACCTGTTGAGAATCAAATAGAAAGTGTAGGTTTACAAAGCAACCCACCAATCAGCCCCTGGCGCACCGGGTTGTCGACTGGTCAGTCCGGGTCTCAGTCCGAAAGTCCGAATGTTTCAGCAACTGTCGAGGGAAGCGCACCAGCTGTCCGGAGGTCCGAACGGGTTAGTAAACCGAACCCGAGGTATGCAAACGTCGCGTTACTTGTTAGTCGAGAAACTGAACGTGAACCCGAAACTGTAGAGCAGGCCCTACGGGATCCTAAGTGGGTGAAAGCCATGAATCAAGAGTTAGATGCTTTAGCCAGTAACGAGACCTGGCATCTTGTTCTGAAGCCGGGTGATGTAAAACCTATTTCTTGTAAGTGGGTTTTTAAAATTAAAAGACGGGCCGACAGGTCGATAGAAAGATATAAGGCTCGATTAGTGGCACGGGGTTATTCACAGGAGTACGGGATTGATTATGAAGATACATTTAGTCCCGTAGCTAAACTCGTTTTGGTTCGAGTAATTTTAGCAATTGCCGCGTGTAAAGGTTGGGATTTATGGTAAATGGATGTTAGTAATGCGTTTTTGTACGGCGATTTGGATTGGATAATATACATGGATCAGCCGAGAAGTTTTGTAAGTCAAAATTTTCCTAATTATGTTTGTTAGTTGAAGAAAGCAATTTACGGCTTAAAACAGTCACTGCGGGCCTGGTTAAGTAAGATTGGTGAGTTTTTATAACTTAACGGATTTGTTCCTACAATAGCCGATACCAGTGTGTTCGTTCGAGCCGAAGGTGACAAGACCGCCGTTGTCCTCGTTTATGTCGACGACTTAATTATAACCGGTGATTTAGTCTACGTGGTGGAGCAGCTAAAAAAGAATTTGTGTACTCGTTTTTTCATGAAAGACTTAGGAAAATTAAAGCATTTTTTGGGTCTTGAGCTCGAGTACGAGAATGATGGGTTTATACTTCAGCAAAATCGGTATGTCATTAATCTTTTGGTGAAATTCGGTATGGAAAGTTGCAAACCGATACGGGTACCCATGGAACCAAACGGGTCTCTACGAGCCGAAGAAGGAAAAGAGTTGGAAGAAGTAACCATGTATAGGAAAATAATTGGAAGTCTTATTTATTTGACCTTGACTCGACCCGACATTGCGTATGTCGTTGGTGTGCTTAGTAGATTCGTTCAAGCTCCAAAGAAAACCGCACCTTGAAGCTGCTCGGTTAGTGTTGAGGTATGTGAAGTCGACTCCGAGTTATGGTGTTAAGTTTAAGAGGGAGTCGAGTATGGAATTAATCGGGTTTTGCGATGCCGATTATACTAAAGATCCAAACACGAGACGGTGTACTACCGGGTATGTATTCTTGATTGGTTCAAGTGCTGTTACATGGTGCAGCAAAAGGCAGCCTACCGTTTCACTTTCGACTACCGAGGCGGAGTATCGCGCCACGACTATGGCTGCGCAAGAGTGCGTGTGGCTGGTTCGTTTTCTAAACGAGTTAAATCAAGGTAAGAACGAGAAGGTAACCTTGTATGGGGATAATGTGTCTTCAATCTTATTGGCTAAGTATCCCACGTTTCATGCGCGTACGAAACATACAGAAGTTCATTATCACTTTATTCGTGAGAAAGTGTTAAACGGAGAAATTGATTTTAAATACGTTAACACGTTGGAGCAAGCTGCTGATATGTTCACAAAGAGTTTGCCAAAAGAGAAGCTTGTGAAGTTTTGTACTCGCTTGGGAATGAAGGAAGCAAATATCGAGAGGGAGTGTTAAACGAGGTGATATTTTAGGGTGGTACGGTTCGATCTCATGGGAAGACTGGAGGAGGTCAAGATAATAATTAAATTAAATTAGTTTTCTTTTAATTAGTTGAGTTATCCAAATTAGTTTGTTATGCTAGTTTTAAAGTTTGAATTTGATTTTATAATTAGTTTCCTAGTCCTAGTAGAAGTCAAATTGTAAAAGGCTATATAAGTCCTGGTCATCTTTTGTTTTATTATTCCAGCTTGTTTTTTATCAAAGAAAGAAGTTAAACAAGTATCTTGGTGTGTTCGTATGCTCTTTATTTGCAGCAGTAACTTTTTCTTGTGTTATTGATTGAGATTAGTTCTTGATCAAAGTATCGACTCCCCTGTTCAAGTTCAACATACACCTACACTGGCCATGGCTAATTTGATAACAAAAATGCCTGTGACCACCACCACCACATATCAGCCACCAATTGAATATAGGGAATTTTATATATTTCTTTTTAAGTAAACGCATCTAGGGAAATATGTAAATGCCCTGATATATAGATAAGTAAACGCATCCATGCATGGTGATCAACTCTTGATGCTTTCTTTGCATTTTCTTTTTCTTTTTAATAATGATCTCCATCAGTTTCTTTTTATCTCCTGCTTCCTTCATATGATCATTCCCTTTTATTCATCTTTCTTCTTAGTTATTCCGTAGAAGCAGCCATAATGTTGCCGCCAAAATCCCTCTCATTTCTTCATCTAGGTTTTATTGGCTTCTTGATTCTACTCATGCTCCTCTTCCCAGTGCTTATTTATGCCGATTGTAACCCTGATGACAAAGATTTTCTCTTGTCATTCTCAACCAACTTTACCAACCTCAATTGGTCGGCTACTGTAGATTGCTGCTCATGGGATGGAATCTCTTGTGATGAAAAAGGATATCGGGTCGTGGGGTTATGCATTCCGGAAAGAGGCCTTCGGGGTGCCATCCCTTCTTATCTTCAAAATCTCACCTCTCTATCTTTCCTCAACCTGTCTTATAATTTCCTCTCTGGTCCCCTCCCTAGCGGATTTTTCTCCTCTTTCGACAACCTCCACACCCTTGACTTGAGCTACAATAGGCTTTCGGGGTACTTACCCGACACCCTGCCCGCTTCCCTCCAATTGATCAATATCTCCAGCAACAGCTTCACTGGGACAATTCAAACTGCCAATCTTCAATCTCTTCAAAGCTTGATCGCTCTCAATATTAGCAACAACAGCTTCAGAGGATATATTCCTCCCTCTATATATATGCACCACTTCACCAGCTTTAGTTATCCTTGATTTTTCTTTGAATGACTTCTCTGGGAATATCCCACAAGGGTTCAGTGCCTGTTCTAACCTCGAGGTTTTGAGTCTGGGCTTTAACAATTTCACAGGACAGATTCCAACTGACATCAATGGCGCTCGATCGTTACAACGCTTATCGTTGCCTGGAAACTCTCTTACGGGGGAGATTGGTGAACGCGTTACCGACCTCACAAACCTCAGGAATCTTGTCTTGTTTGGTAACATGCTGTCTGGTTCCATCCCACACAACACCTGGAAGCTGTCGTTGCTGGAGCGGCCTGAATTTCATATTAATCATCTCAATGGAACCCTACCTCTGTCATTGATGAATTGTACAAAGCTTCAAGTGCTTAACTTGAGAGTCAACTCTTTAGGTGGCAGGCTTTCTGATTTTGATTTCTCCAATTTCAGTCAACTCAGAATAGTTGATCTTAGCCAAAACAAATTCAGTGGGGTGCTTCCTAAAAGCCTTTTCTCCTGCAAATCACTAACTGCAATTCGACTATCCACAAACAAGCTAGAGGGGGAAATCTCACCTGACATACTTGATTTGCCATCTCTGTCCTTCCTATCCCTTTCAAACAATACCTTCAAGAATATCAGTCAAGCACTCAACATTCTTAGTAGTCATGAGAAACTCACCACCCTCGTAATCTCCTTAAACTTCTTTAACGAAACCCTACCTGCTGCAGGAGTTTCAGGGTTTAACCATCTTAAGATCATGGGACTAGCTGGCTGCAAGTTGTTTGGTCAAATTCCTATTTGGCTGATGTCATTAACGAACCTAGAGGTCCTCAGCCTCTCTCAAAATAACATCAATGGCACAATTCCTGGCTGGCTACAAATACTTTCAAATCTTTTTTATCTCGATTTATCTAACAATTCTCTCTCAGGCAGTTTCCCTGTAGAGATTACTAGACTTCCGGCACTTGCATCACAGCAGGTAAAAAGTAGTTACTTAGAATTACCTATATTCATTGCACCACAAAATGCTTCCTATTTGCAATACAATCAGCTAGCCGCCCTCCCACCTGCCTTGTACCTGGCTGGCAATAACCTGAGCGGTGGCATCCCTGTTGAGATTGGCAACATGCAGTCGGTTCATATTCTTGATCTGGGTCGAAACAAATTTTCTGGCACCATTCCCAGTTCCATTTCAAACCTCAGAAACCTGGAAAGACTAGACCTCTCTCATAATCTTTTATCTGGAGAGATCCCATCGTCTTTTAAAAGCTTGAACTTTTTGTCTGCATTCAACGTTGCATACAACAGTCTACAAGGTTCAATACCAACCGGGGGCCAGTTTAACACATTTTTGAATCAGAGTTATGAAGGCAATCCAGGTTTATGTGGCCCGCCCGTGCTAAAGTCTTGTAGCAAGCGATCAAATCCTCCTCCTTCTTCTCCTTTGGGGCATAAGAAGGATCTTCACACGGAAGTGATTTTTGAACGAATCATCGGGTTCTGTTTTGGATTTGGGATCATTCTCACTTGTCAAACATTCTGCATACTATCTAAAAGAAGGATCCTCCCTAGAGTGATACATAGGTATTTCATATGGACATGATGCCCTTCAATTCAACACCAGCAGTACACAATAGATCAAGCATCTCACTATAACTGAATCAACTTGAAAGCAATCAAGGGTTTCGATCAAGCAAACATAACCAGTACCACACACTATGACATAGTATTTCTTCTTTCATTTGCTTTTTATATGTGGTTCCTTATGCAAAGGAGTTTTACCTGATGACTGTGTAATAATGTATAAAGATTGTATTCTTTAGGTTCAATATATAAGATGCTATTTCCACAGATAAAGGTTGGCCCAGCTCGATTATAAATTGTGTTGAATTCAGTGCAACTAAGGGTACAATGACAAAAATAAACTATGTTCTTGTTGGTGATCTATAAACATCTAGTTTCGGCTGATCAGGCTAAAACTCACTTAGATGAACTAGAATGCATCAAAGACTTCATATAAGTATCGAAAGAATTGTAGATAATCATGTTTAGTAATAGAATAAAACTATGGACCGCTGAGTGCTGACATCTACAAAAAATATTCCTGAAATTGGAAGGGTCAACTATTAAGTGTCCACTCTTGTAGATTTGCTGGTCGGCCTAACAGGCACCAACTCTGATCCACTTGATGCTGGGGAAGCCCAAGCCCAAAAGAATTTGGAGAGCTATACCTCTGCCCTTGATTGGCAATCCCATAATCGGTAATACTATTTTTGATTATTGTAACAAGTCCTATATGATCTTAGTGCTTGCAGGAAAATATTGTTGTTATAACTATAATTACATTTTACGGTTTTAGCATGTTACCACAAGTTACATAATTCTGTTCTCTAAAATGAATATGGTCATATTTGTAAGTTTCGTTGGTGCGACTAAAACTAGAAATCAAAACGTCAACTTGATGACATAGAGTTTGATTAGATGAATTGTCTTTTTTCAATGACTGCAAGAAATTGTTAACAGAAAACTCATGGGCATCACCAGGCCTCTGCTGCCTACAGGATCATTTAAAACACACATCTTGTGTCGATGGGTAGCCTTAAAAAGAGTTCATGTAAATACGAGCACTTTGCTTCTTGACCAAAGTAGCACACTTTGTTGTAATTACATTGCCTTTCCTCTTTGTTTTTAGATTAGCTGCCATTTTTGGGTTCATTCGGTTATTAATTTTTGCTTCTGTGTTTCAATCTGGTTCTGTATTTTAATTTTGAGCTTGGTAAGCATCCATATTGGCTTATGTGTTGGTAATGATCGAATGATCGAATGGGGTCTCACGATGGCTTTGAATTCAATAAAATGAGTTTTGACTTTTTTTTAGGAATATATAGCTTGTTTTCGGTGTATTATAGTGTGTGAGTATGATCACATGTGTGTATGGATGTTAAGCTATGATCCTATGAATCCAAACAAAACTGAGGATCATTAGTAACATCCGCTGAAATCCAAACAAAACTTTGTTGTAATTACACTAACCTGGGACTAGCTGGGACTAGCTGAAATTATAGTGTGTGAGTATGATCACTTTGTTGTAATTACACTAACCTGGGACTAGCTGAAATCCAAACAAAACTGAGGAT
Organism: Bidens hawaiensis; assembly: GCF_021521415.1. Taxonomy (NCBI): domain Eukaryota; kingdom Viridiplantae; phylum Streptophyta; class Magnoliopsida; order Asterales; family Asteraceae; genus Bidens; species Bidens hawaiensis. The sequence goes on from NW_027495467.1 coordinate 58,466, forward strand.
CATCAATAGGACTAAAAATAGAGAATTTGAACGAATCAAATGGCGGCAAAAATCATAATTTACTGTTTTATTTTATTTTGTCTCTGTCCACCACTTTAGAGTCCCCACTTACACTGGCCATGGTCATGGTTGATTTGATAACAGAAATACCTGTCACCACCACCACACAGCCGCCCAACTATTGAAATATTGAAAATACACAAAAGTAAACGCTTCCATGCATGATGAATAACTCTTGATGCCTTCTTTAAATTTTTATATTTACCTTTTCTTCTTTTTAATATTGATCTTGGTCAATTTCTACTTGTCTCCTCCTTCCTCCATATGTTCCTTCTCATCTACATCAATCTTTCTTTACGATCCCTCTTCATCTGTCTTCTTTCGCAGTAGCAGCGTAATGTTGCCGCCAAAACCCCTTATATTTCCATCTTCCTCAACCAACCATCATTATGTATGTTTTGTGGTCTTCTTGATTATACTCATGTTCCTGTTGCCCACACTTACGGATGCACATTGTAACCCCGATGACAAAAATTCTCTATTGCCCTTCACAACCAACTTTTCTACCCTCAAATGGTCGGCTACAACTGATTGCTGCTCATGGGATGGGGTCTACTGTGATGCTAAAGGATACCGGGCATACCCAAAAGAGGCCTTCGCGGTGCCATCCCTTCTTCTCTTCAAAATCTCACATATCTATCTTTCCTCAACCTGTCTTATAACTTCCTCTCCGGTCCTCTCCCTGATGGACTTTTCTCCTATTTCAACAACCTACACACCGTTGACTTGAGCTATAATAGGCTTTCTGGGTACTTAGCCGACTCCTTGCCAGATACCCTCCGAGTGCTCAATTTCTCCAGCAATCATTTTACTGGGACACTTCAAGCAGCCAGTCTCCAGTCACTTCAAAGCTTGACTGCTCTTAATGTTAGCAATAGCAGCTTCACAGGCACAATTCCTCCCTCTATATGCACCAATTCACCAGCTTTAGTAATCCTCGATTTCTCGTTGAATGACTTCTTTGGGAATATCCCGCAAGGGTTCGGTGCCTGTTCTACCCTCGAGGTTTTGAGTCTGGGTTTTAACAATCTCACAGGACAGATTCCAACTAGCATCTATGGCTCTCTATCATTACAGCACTTATCATTACCTGGAAACTCTTTTATAGGGGAGATTGGTGAAAGCATTACCGACCTCACAAACCTCAGGAGTCTTGTCTTGTTTGGTAACATGTTGTCTAGTTCCATCCCTCGTAACATTGGGAAGTTGTCATTGCTGGAGAAACTGGAACTTCACATTAATCGTCTCAATGGAACCTTGCCCCTGTCATTGATGAATTTCACAAAGCTTCAACATCTTAATTTGAGGGTCAATTCTTTCAGTGGCAGGCTTTCAGATTTTGATTTCTCTAATTTCAGTCAACTCACCATGGTTGATCTTGGCGAAAACAAATTCAGCGGGGTGCTTCCTAAAAGTCTTTTCTCCTGCAAATCACTAACTGCCATTCGACTAGCCACTAACAATCTAGAGGGGGAAATCTCACCTGACATACTTGAAATGCCATCTCTGTCCTACCTCTCGCTTTCGAACAATACCTTCAACAATATCAGTCAAGCATTGAATATTCTTAGTGGTCATAAGAATCTCACCACTCTCCTTCTCTCCAAAAATTTCTTTAATGAAACCTTACCCGCTGCAGGAATTTCCGGATTTCTCAATCTTAAGACCATGGGACTTGGTGGTTGCAAGCTGTTTGGTCAATTTCCTATTTGGCTGATGTCACTAATGAACCTAGAAGTACACGACCTCTCTCAAAATAACATCAATGGCATAATTCCAGGTGGGCTACAAACACCTCCCAATCTTTTTTATCTGGATTTATCTAACAATTTTCTCTCGGGGGGCTTCCCTGTAGAGCTTACAAAACTTCCAGCACTTGCATCACAACAAGTTCTGGATCAAGTTAACAATAGTGGCATAGAACTACCAGTATTTGTTGTACGAAAAAATGCTTACTATTTGCAGTACAATAAGCTAATCACCCTCCCCCCCTGCATTGTCCCTAGCTAGAAACAACCTGAGTGGTGACATCCCTATTGAGATTGGCAATATGCAGTCGATTCACATTCTTGATTTGAGTCAAAACTATTTCTCTGGCACAATTCCTAGTTCAATTTCAAACCTCAAAAACCTGGAAAAACTTGATCTCTCTCATAATTGTTTATCTGGTGAGATCCCGTCGTCCCTTAAGAGCTTGAACTTTTTGTCCTTTTTCAATGTTGCAAACAACAACCTACAAGGTTCAATTCCAACTGGGGGGCAGTTTGACACCTTTTCAGACCAGAGTTATGAAGGCAATCCAAGGTTATGTGGGGACCCCATTCAAAATCCTTGTGGCAAACTATCAAATCATCATCTTCCTTCTTCTCCTTCAGGCCATAAGAAAAATTCTAACACAAAAATGACTGAGGGACCAATCCTCGGGTTCTGTTTTGGATTTGGGATCATTCTCACCTGTCAAACATTCTGCATTCTGTCTAAAAGAAGAATCCTCCCTAGAGTGATACATAGGTATCTCATATGGACAAGATGCCCTCCAATTCGACACCAGCAATAGATAAAGCATCTCACTATAACTAACATCTTGAAAGTAACCACAGGTTCAGTCAAGCAAACATAATCGGTAGCACACAGACATAGGTTTTCTTCTTTCTTTTGCTTTCTATTAATCGTGGTTCTATGTGCAAAAAATATTTTACTTGATGACTGTGTATTAATTTATAAAGAGTGTATTATTCAAGTTCAATAAGATGCTTACTTCCACAGATAAAGTTTGGCCCAACTTAATATGTAAAGTTGAGTTCAGTAAGTGTAACTAAGGGTACAATGACAGCAATAAATTCCGTTCTTGTTTATGATCTTTGGCATTGACATCTATTAGTGATTCCTGAAAATGGAAGGGTGTCAACTGTCGAAGTGTCCACTCTTGTAGATTTTCTGCAGGGCCGAACAAGCACCAACTGTGATCCACTTTAGGCTTGGGCAGTTCAAGCGCAAAAAAATTTGGAGAACTATACCTCTGCCTGTGATTGGTATTACCGTAATACGAGGCTTTTTTTGTTATTGTGTAACAGGTCCTGTATGTGTTTTACCCCAGATTTGCATCACTTTTATAACTATCCTAGAGCATTTAAGGTTTTAGTTTATCATCATAAGTTAGATAATATTGTTTTTCATATTCATCGTTTTTAAGGTCTAGTTAGCGTGACTAAAGCTAACAAATCAAAAGGTCGACTTGATGACTCATAGGTTAATAATTAGATGAATTATTTTGTTAATGGCGGCGATAACTTGTTACCAGAAAACACACAGACCTTAACCGATCAGTTAAAACACCAAGGCTTGTGCCGGTAGGTAGCCATCAAAAGAGTTAAAAGAATAGATGACATACATAAACCTCCCTGTTTTCAAGACAAGATGGAAAAAAAAACGAAATAAATTAAAAGATAGAACATCTTATTCCAATTCCAAAGGGTTACATCATAATCTTGATACATTATTATAACTCATCAACATATTTATTCCACAACAAGATTATTCATGAGTTGATGAGATTGCCTTACTTATAAATTAAGAACCATCATATATTTTCCACAGAGAGATCCATCCACAGATCTCAACACATACATACGTAAACGCATGCATATATAGTATCACAGATTCGTCGTTTCATGCAGCCCATTTGAAGCCAGTCGCTAGATTATTCACGTTGATCAGGTCCCTGGTTCCGGTCTATATCAAAATCTCAGACTTTCCTCCCATGCAGATGCCAAAAAAAACCCAAATGGAAGTATCTCACCGTTCGGATAAAAAAAGATGAACGGGCAAATGAACAGAATTCAAGATTGACGCAGCGTGATGATAAAATTGGAAGTCAAACACGTTGATTCTGCAAATACCCGTGTGATTCTTCCCCGAACTTCCAGAAAAGACGGACGTAGATCATAAATAAGATAATTAATTAAACCTGTTGATTCACACGAATACCAGGATCAATTCTTCCAATTATCGTTGATTCACAAAGAATACTGATAATTAGGTCCTTCACACACTAACACACACTGTGATAGAGAGGAAATGATTTTTTTTCATATATTCCAAACCTTTGGGTGGGATTTGGGAGTTTCGAAGCTCATCACTGGTATTCTCTGAATCAACGTGATTTGATCTTCATTCTTGTTTATACCGCTGCATCAGTATGAAGTTCAAAAACTTGTGAAAAGTTAGGCAATACCAGAATTGGTGCGGTAGTGAGCTTTTCCTTGATAACCTGAAAAGCTAACTCTAGACCCTCTGTCCATACAAACGTCTTTCCCTTCATGCAATCTGTCATAGGGGCCATAATGGAACTGAAGTGTGGAATGAACCGCCTATAAAAAGAAGCAAGCCCATGAAAGCTGCGGACTTCAGTAATGGTGGTAGGAGTTGGCCAGTTTTGAGCATCTGCAACTTTAGACTCATCCACCTGTATCCCATCACCTGAAATAACATACCCTAAGAACAAAACTTTAGGGGTCATGAACACACATTTCTTTGTTGCTGCATAGAAACTGTCTCTGCAAAGTAAGACCAAAACCTTCTTGACATGCACGATGTGCTCACTGAAAGAAGCACTATAAATAAGAATATCATCAAAATATACCAGCACAAAACTTCCCAATAAAAGGCCTGAGCAACTGATTCATCACACGCATAAAAGTACTAGGCGCGTTTGATAAACCAAAAGGCATCACCAACCACTCATACAACCCTTCACGAGTCTTGAAGGCTGTTTTCCACTCATCCCCTGGTCTAAGACGAATCTAGTAATAACCACTCTTCAAATCCAACTTTGTGAAAATAGTAGCACCACTAATATGGTCAAGCAAATCATCAAGTCGGGGAATAGGAAACTTGTACCTCACAGTGATCTTGTTGATGGCTCGACTATCAACACACATCCGCTAGGTATCATACTTCTTTGGAGTTAACAAAGCATGAACCGCACAAGGGCTCATACTTTCACGAACATGACCCTTAGAGATCAACTCCTCAACCTGTCTACGCAACTCTTCGTGCTCTCTCGGGCTCATCCTGTAATGTGGCCTATTGGGCAATTGTGAACCAGGCTCCAAATCAATATGATGTTGGATGTCACGCAAAGGTGGCAGCCCATCCGGCAAGTCATCAGGGAAAACATCAGAAAATTCCTCAAGTAAAGGAATCATAGCTTTAGGAATCTCAACTTCCTCGGGCACCGGTTTCCTTATAAAAAAAACACACTGTCTGCCTCCACCAACTCATATTCAAACTGATGGATATACATCTATTTATACATCTCGAATCCCTTGTAAAGTTATGTGTATTTAATGTTTTGAGTTCGATTTAGTTTATGTTTCGTTCATCTTTTATTATTTAAGGTTTTGAGTAAGTATTTCATATTTATCATGTTTTGAATCGTTTGGTGTCTTGCATGTTAAACCTAATTCTTATATCTTTTCATGCGAAGTTTATGTTCGTTTTTGCTCGTTAATGATTACATGATTAGTTCACTTAGAGTTTTAATTTGTTTTCATGTAGATGGTGTCTTGAGAGTCAAGGAAAAGAAGGTCTAGAAGTTTCTAATCGTTACTTGAAGTTCAAGAAAGAGATCTAACGAGTTATAGCAATAAAATAAAAAAGAAAATTCGAGAGCCCCTTTTGTACACGCCACGCCGCGCGACGGGAGAGGTCAGGCCCGGTCGCGCGGCGCCTACCTCTCCTGGTCAGCCATTTTTTGCAAGCCCAAGCCCGGTTATCGTTATATAAACTTAAGGATTGCAAACCTAGACGAATTAAGCACTTGGGCAGCCGATTTTTGGGAAGAAAACTAAGGTTTTGGAGGAGTTTTGAAGCTAGTAATCATTAGAGATCAAGGAGCTTTCGATCAATCAATCAAGGAAGGAGTTCTAAGGGTTTTATCACTCTACTTTCTTCGTTCTTGTTATTTATCATGATTCTCTTGCGTTTTCTTTGTTTGGATTTGTTTTTAATAATAATTCTAGGCTAGACTTCATGTCTACCTAGGTTTGATGAACATGTTTGACGCTTGATTCTTGCTTTGGACTAATGTTTTGATTATGGGTTCGTTTTATTAATAGTAAAAGACTTGATTTTGTTTTCATGATGCATATGAATGTTTGTTATCTTGATAGATTATTAACTATTGCTTCACATAGATCTTTTATCTCTTGATTGTGTTCTTTAGATATTAGGGTTTATGTTTAATCATTACTTGGTGTTTTGATTATTGTGATTGAATAGGCCTATTAGATCATAGAAGCTTGTTGATGATTGGTTAGGGTTATAATGTTCTGCTAAATTCCAATAGCTGTAAGGTGATGACTTGTTCATGTGTCTTGGTCAATCGCATGTTAGGATAGATTAGTGACAATATTCTTGCTTATTATGTTGATCCTTGTTCATGATGTCGTGTTTAGCTTATCAAGTTATCTAGGGCTTAGTGTTTCATGAGATTGCTTGCTTTAGATACTATTAATTAACCCTATTTGATAACTGTGATGAAATCAATATAACTGATTGCTTAATAATCTAATAATTATTCTTTGGGATGTCGTTTGATTCGGTCAAGGGTCCTTTAGGGTTTGTTAGATGAATATGTTTAGAAATCAGTTTCCATATCATGTTATTTGTCCATTGCTTGATGATTGTTGATGCATGGGATTCTTACCTAGGTAGATTCCTTCTCTTATTGGTTTCGATCTTGTGTGTGATTGCTTGTTTCTCGTTTACTTGTTTATTTATTTTATTAGTTTAATATTAGTTTAAAAACCCCCTTAAAACATTAATAATAAATAGTCGTGTCGTAAGTCGAGTCTAATTAGTTAATTACGTAATTTATAGAGTCCTGTGAGTTCGATATTCCGGACTTACTTAGCTTTAGTACAGTTGACCAGTTCACTTGCCGGTGTTTTGTGTAATTGAGTCTTAGGTCTAGTTTTTATTACTTGTTTAATTTAGTTAATATTTAATTGACTGTTTTTAGCACATCACTGACTAATGGTTAACAGGTTACCCGACTGCTTTGTGGCTAGCTGCTTGGCTTGCTAGGAACAAGTGTTATCTTTACCCTACCAAACATGAAACTATAAGAATTTGACCGTCCTTCATGTTCTATACTTCGATCATACTCCCAAGGTCTACCCAACAACAAGTGACACGCATCCATAGGAACCACATCACAGACAACATCATCTTTATATGTGGTCCCGATAGAAAAAGAAACAAGGGCCTTTTTTGAGACCGTTACCTCTCCCCCCCCCCCCCTTTTTTAAGCCATTGAAGCTTATAAGGCTTGTGGTGACTCTTCGTCTTCATGGCCAACTTTTGGACTGCCTCTTCAGAAATCAGATTGTCACAACTTCCAGAATTGATAACAAACGTGCAAACCTTCCCAGAATGGTACATGTGGAATGGAAGATGTTATGCTTAAGCCATCCGTCTCCATCGCCTAACCACCAAGTTCACCCCCACATCACCGGTCACAAAGACCTCCTCATACTCGGGTTCTTCATCATAATCTGGGGCCTTTTCATATTCTTCATATTGTTCATCATCAGATTCAACAAACAAATGCCTCTTACCCGCCTGTTTACAGTCAACTTGCCGATGACCTGTCTCACCACACTTAAAACACTTCACCCTGCTACTACTAGCCCCCTTAGAAGTCGACCCAGTGTTGTTTGCCCCCGACCTCTGCTGACTTGGCACGACACAAGGTCCTCCACTACCCGACCCCGAATTTCCTCCAATAGGGGCTGGTGAATAGGAACCGCTCACCCGACGGTTTTGTTTTTCAAAAGCCAACGCCCGTTGGTATGCCTCGGCGACCGTTAACGGATCAAAAAGATTCACAGAGTCCATGATCTGAACCCTTAAACCCCCAATATACCGAGCAACGAGTTGTTCATCAGTTTCGTGAATATCATTACGAGCAACCAAATGATAAAACTCGGTCGTATATTCATCAATCGATCTGGATCCCTGTTTCAGATTCTGCAAACGTTGATACATCAACCGTTGAAAGTTGTGAGGTAAAAAAGTATCCCGCAAACACTTTTCATCTTGGCCCATGTCACGATCCATGACTTCCCGAGTCTATTTCGTGTCATCTTCAACTGTTTCCACCATGCTAACGCCCTCCCACGTAGCCTGGTAGTGATCAAAGAGACCCGCTTATTTTAAGGGACCTCTCGGAACTCAAACACCTCTTCTACAATAACCAACCAATCGATGAACCCTTCCGGATCCAAACTAGTCCCATCAAATTCTTGGATATCAGTACGGATCCCAGCATCCCAACGCCGGTTTCCATCTCCACGTTCTTGTCTTGGTCTCCTCTCGTAACCTCTTCGGAAGACGAACCATCATTACCAAAAAAACGGATTATCAAACTCCCTGTTTTCTGGGGCCGGCCTTCTACGATTCATCAAGTCAGCCATTCGGTCAGTGAGTTGATCGACCACTTGATCCAATCGTTGCTCCACCCGCGCCATAAATCGTTGTTCCAACTCTCGTTCGTAAACCTCATCGAGCGGTCTCTGTTGTCTCCTTGGAGGCATTTTTGAGCCAGAAATTCGGCTCTGATACCACCTGACGCAGCATGATGATAAAATTGGAAGTGAAACACGTTGATTCTGCAAATACTCGTGTGAAATTAAGTTTTGGGCCTTTTTATGTTTTTATTTTTGGGTTTTTGTTCGGCCCATGAACCTTTTTGGGCCCATTTCGTATTAGATTCTTTATTTATATGCTGCTTATATAATATGAATGGACATACTTGAATTTTAATAATTATCAATTCTTCATTTTCCCTAAACCTGAATTGGTTATCACTGAGGTCAACTATAGTGAGTTGACTGAATTAGGAGAAATCAAAATTTGAAAGCTTGCCACCTAAAGAGTTGACTTAATTGAGAACTATCATGTGCTCTCCACAGGGGATCCATCTACAGATCTCAATAGACATAAATTATTATTTGAATAATCTCATTTTTATATGTTTATTTAATCCATTATAATAATTTATATTCTTGCATAATTTATAAAATTGTTACCAACTCATGTTTATGGAGTAATTTATTGTTAGTTTAAATATTTTTTATTACCTAGTTGCACTTAGTTATTTCTACAACTATATATATAAAAAAAAAACTCTCCTTTATTGTTATTCGTGATTAAAGGTTTCTTTATCAAACCTTTTATTTAATATCTAATATGTCATAACTCAATTTTGATCATTATCATCGATCTATGATCGTTTTGTTTTATTATTATTCTTGTTATATGAAGTTTTAAACCTCCTGATTATTAAACCTAGAAAAACCACATGAAAATAACGTTTGAATGATCTGTGTAAAAATTAAATAACCATGTTTCTATGGTTAATAACCAAACAAATATGAATGCAAAGCGAATATATATAGTCTGAAAAACAACATAGGAACGACCAAAAGCGAAACAGGATGGGTGGTTGACTTGTTAACTTTTGATAAATTAATATTCACAAAAGTAAATGATTCCATGATGATCAACTCTTGAGTCTTGATGACTGCGTTTCATTTATATTCTTTTCAACATTAATCACTTGAGTCAAGATCAATCTTCATCAATCTGCCTTCTTCTCATTCTTATGTAGCAGCCATAATGCTGTTGCCGAAACTCCTTTTATTTCCCAATATCTCCACCAACCACCATCATCTGAGTTTTGTTGGCTTCTTGATCGTACAAGTACTCTTGTTCTCAACACTTGTGGATGCAGATTGCAACCTTACTGATAAAGATTCTCTCTTGTCCTTTGCAACTAACTTTCCCACCCTTAACTGGTCTGCTACCGTCAATTGTTGTTCATGGGACGGAATCTCTTGTGATGAAAAAAGAGATCGGGTCGTCGGCTTATCCATCCACGGAAGAGGCCTTCGTGGGGCCATCCCGTCTTCTCTTCAAAATCTCACGGCTCTCTCTTATCTCAACCTGTCCTATAATTTTTTTTTCTGGTACGCTTCCAGACCGACTTATCTCCTCGCTCGACAACCTCCGCACCATTGACCTGAGCTATAATAGGATTTCAGGATACTTACCCGATACTTTCCTGTCTACCCTCCAATCGTTAGATTTCTCCAGCAATCATTTCAACGGGACAATTCAAACTGTCAATCTCCAGTCGCTTCAAAGCTTGATCGTTCTCAATATTAGCAACAACAGCTTCATAGGCACAATTCCTCCATCTATTTGCACCAATTCTCCAGCTTTAGTGCTCCTTGATTTCTCTCAAATGACTTCATCGGAATAATCCCTCAAGGGTTTGTGATAAGAATCATATTCTAGTCTTAGTCCTAATTGTCATTTGTCTATTTTGGGAGGGGGTTAAGTGTAATTATATTTCTTTAAATAGGTATCAATAGCCAATAGGGAGAGGGGAGTATGTTTATGTTTAAGATGACATTTCCATGCCTCCTGCGTATGCGGTGAGAGAGGGCTAGGCCCGGGAATCTATTGTAACTTTTCTTTACGTTTTCAATAATATAATCGTTCTCCCTTTTTATCCCTACATTCTCTAAATTCAATCTAAAACATATCAAACCCTATCATTGGCCTGACCTGCCTTGACCTGCCAACACCATGGTGAATCAACAAGCTCATTTAGATATTCATGAACAGCAGATTCAACAGCGTTAGTCAGATATCACTGAGATCAAGGCTTATCTCTCACGTTAATAGCAGATCGGGAGGAGTCACGAGAATTTCTTCAGGTCGTTGTGGCTTGGATGAAGTCGCAAGAGAAGAAAATCGATGATGGTTCGTCAGGATTAGGGTTCACCTGTCACGTTTTCTCTATTTCGGGTTCCAAATCTGACTTAGCCAGGTCTCCATCACTTCTTCCAGATCTATCTTCAGATCTGGAAATTAACCTAGCGGTGGATCGTTCCTCTAGCTCTCTTCTTAATTCTCCATCTCTAATCACTCAATTGGAGGCAATAATCTCCCGTTCTGAAGCGAATTTGGTTGGCGCTGGTGATAAGCCACCCAGGTTTGATAAAAATACAACCGAACAGGCCAAATTGGGGTTGATAGATGATAATTGGGCCATAACGGATCACTTTAGGTGGGCTTTACACTCCAGTATATGGGCGGGCCATGATGTGAAGCAACTAATGGTTGTGGGTCGATACTCTCCAGATCTGGGCTCGTTATATGGAAGATTTCCTCCAGGCGCTCCGCTTCTATCTTCCTCTTCCTCCAATATGACTGGAAATCCACATGACACTCGTGCTTTTCTTTACGTTTTCAATAATATAATCGTTCTTTCTTTTTATCCCTATTATCTTCTCTAAATTCAATCTGAAACATATCAAACCCTATCAGTTTGGTTCTTGTTCTAACCTCGAGGTTTTGAGTCTAGGTTTTAACAATCTCACAGGACAGATTCCAACTGATATCGATGACGCTGGATCCCTGAAACACTTATCATTACCTGGAAATTCTCTTACGGGAGAGATTGGTGAAAGCATTACCAACCTCACAAACCTTAGGAGTCTTGTCTTGTTTGGTAACATGTTGTCTGGTTCCATACCTAGCAATATTGGAAACTGTCATTGCTGGAGAAACTGGAACTTCACATTAATCGACTCAATGGAACCTTGCCTTTGTCATTGATAAATTGTACAAAGCTTCAGCTACTTAATTTGAGGGTCAACTCTTTAGGCGGCAGGCTTTCCGATCTTAATTTCTCCAACTTCAGTCAACTTACCATAATTGACGTAGGTGAAAAACAGTTCAGCGGGGTGCTACCTAAAACCCCTTTTCCTGCAAATCACTCACCGCCATTCTACTGGCCACAAATAAGCTACAGGGGGAAATATTACCTTTAGTACTTGATTTGCCATCTTTGTCCTTCTTCTCCCTTTCAATCAATACCTTCAAGAATATCACTCAAGCATTGAATATTCTTAGTAGTCACAAGAAGCTTACCACTCTCATCCTCTCCAAAAATTTCTTCAATGAAAAACTACCTGCTGAAGGTATTTCCGGGTTTCACGATCTTAGGATTATGGGACTAGGTGGTTGCAAGTTGTTTGGTCAATTTCCTATTTGGCTGATGTCACTAACGAACCTGGAGGTACTCGACCTCTCTCAAAATAACATCAATGGCACAATTCCAGGCTTGATACAAACACTTCCAAATCTTTTTTACCTGGATTTATCTAACAATTCTCCCTCGGGTGGTTTCCCAGTAGAGCTTACTGGACTTCCAGCACTTTCATCACAGCAAGTTCTGGATCAAGTAAACAGTAGTTACCTTGAAATACCTGTATTTGTTGCACCACAAAATGCTACATATTTGCAGTACAATCAGCTAGCTACCCTCCCACCTGCCATGTACCTATCTGGCAATAACCTCAGCGGTGACATCCCTGTTGAGATTGGCAATATGCAGTCGGTTCATATTCTTGAGCTCAGTCAAAACAAGTTTTCTGGTACCATTCCTAGTTCCATTTCAAACCTCATAAACTTGGAAAGAATAGACCTCTCTCATAATCTTTTATCTGGAGAGATCCCATCGTCTCTTAAAAGTTTGCACTTTTTGTCTTTTTTCAACATTGCAAACAACAATCTACAAGGTTTAATACCAACCGGGGGCCAGTTTGACACCTTTTCAGACCCGGGTTATGAAGGCAATCCAGGGTTATGTGGGGGCCTCATTCGAAAACCTTGTAGCAAACGGTCAAATTATCCTCATCCTTCTCCATCGGGCCGACATAAGAAAAATATCAAGATGGAAGTGATTGAAGGGCCAATCCTCGGGTTCTGTTTTAGATTTGGGATCATTCTCACTTGTCAAACAATATGCATTCTGTCTCAAAGAAGGATTCTCCCTATAGTGATACATAGGTATTTCATATGGACATGATGCTCTTCAATTCCACAACAGTGCATACGACATCAAACAGCTCACTCGAACTGATATCTTGAAAGCAACCGAGGATTTCAGTCAAGCAAACATAATCATTTGCACACACACTCACATGGTTTTTCTTCTTCTTACTTTTGCTTTTTATTTGTGGTTCCTTATGTAAAGAAATTTTACTTGACGACTGTGTATTAAATTATAAAGAGACACATCTCAACTGTAACCTTTTGAATGGATAATGGAACATCTGTCTGTGTTTACAGATGCTACCTCCACAGATAAAATTTGGTCCAACTCGATGTATATAGTTTTGTTCTATTGGCTATAAGCCTGTAACTAAAGTTAGGTCCAACTCGATATATATAGTGATGCTTGGAGGCAAATATTGTTGTATACTTACTAACTGGTGCAGTTAGTTTCGCTTCACTTTTAGAGTATTTAAGGTTTTAGTATATCTTCATGACTTAGTTAATTCTGTTCCCCAAAACGTCTATGGCCATTTTTGTAAGTTTAATCGGTGTGACTAAGCTACGTAATCAAAAGGTCAACTTGATGATTAGATAATTTTTCTAAGATCATGACAGCATGAAAACTCACAGACCTGACCTCTACCCTGCAACCAACGAGATCAGTTAAAACACACAGCTTGCGCCGATAGGGAGTCATCAAAAGAGTTGAAAGAAAAGATCGCATGAACCTGCCTATTTTTAATGCAAGATGCAAAAAAAATAAATAAATAAAAGATAGATATATTATTCCAATATAAAGGGTTACATTATAAGCTTGGATACATTATTATAACTCTTCTCAACATATTTATTCCACAACAAGATTATTCATGAGTTGATGAGAATTGCCTTACTAATAAATTAAGTACCATCATTTATTTTCCACAGAGAGATCCATCCACAGATCTCAACACATACGTACGTACACGTATACATATATATTATCACAGATTCTTCGCTTCAAGCAACCAACTTGAAGCTAGTCACTAGATTATTTCCTTCACGTCGGTCAGGTTCCCGGTTCCGGTCAATATCAAAATCTCAAACTTTCCTCCCATGCAGATGCCCAAAAAACCCAAATGGAAGTATCTCACCATTCGGATAAAAAGAGATAAACGGGCAAATGAACAGAATTCAAGATAAAGAAGCTGACAAAACCAGCAAGCAGAATTATGAAGTAGGATGTAGTAAGAATTAACAAAGTGTTATGGTGCTAAAAAGATGAAGACTAGCACCACTTAATCATAAACCAAAGAAAAAAGATGTCGATCATTCGGTCGGTCAAGAAACCACATTGAGATAATGGGAAAATGAGAAGATGAAGAACTATTCATCGCCTTGAATGTACCAGCATAGAAGCATGGTGGCACATCGACGAAGAATGTAGATACGAGCACGTTGCTTCTTGACCAACGTAGCACACTTTGTTGTAATTCCATTGCCTTTCCTCTTTGTTTTTAGATCAGCTGCCATTTTCTGCGTTTTTTTAAAACAAACGTACCCAGTATAATCTTAGGTAGTGTTTTTTTAATGGTTTTGGGAAAAAAGCTTCACGGAAGTGGAGCTGGACCCGGTTTGAGAAGTGAAGGTTAGGGGAGACGCATATTTATAGATGGGCCGGGTTAGAAATCAGCATCGATAACCGATCACTGATTTGCATGGAAAAGAGTTGAGATTGAGTCACCAAAGGGTATTCATTGTTTTTACATTTTTGGAAGAAAACAAGGCCAGAGGGGGTGAATTAATGGGTTATGGAAGCTTAAGTGGGTTGTAATGTACAAGTGTTTGAAGGCAGTTGAAAAATGTGGGTTGAGTGAAACTAGAATAAAGGAAATGGGGAGGATGTTGTGATGGGGATGCGTATTGGGAACATGGTGTCGGCTTATTTGCCTTCACAAGTTATTACTTTATATTGCTTTGGATTTCCGATAATATCTGTTATCACACATACAATCTTGGATTTTGAGGAATCATATCAATTGTTTTTTCCTAAATAGCATACTTTGTTTGGATGATCCTACTAAGGCTATGTGTTGTGGGCTAACTTGAGACTTCTAGTTAAAGCATCATGTTAATGCCAAGTAGGCAGGAATCTATTAAGAAACCAACCCTTAACTATACGTAATGGGCTAACTAAATATTAAATAAAAAACAGAAAAATGTTTGATCGGTGCATTGTGGGTGGACCCACTTGATTTGGTTTTGTTGGGCGTTAATGTGTTAACGGATTTGAGAAAAAAGGACCCCCCCCCCTCTCTCAACAAGCACGACGTGGTGTTTGGGGGGGGGGGGAGGGGGGTCATGGGGCTGATGTGGACAAAGTTTAACGCTCCATGTGAGTCCACAACTCATAGTCTACTAAAGCTACAAATTAAATAGTCCAATCTAAAACGGGCATAACTTATTATTTTGTTTGAAGTTATGGAGCTGTTGGGGTTCGCCCAACTCACGAGTCATTGGTGTAAAGTTTTCTTATTGAGCTTCAAACTGAATTCCATGAATTTCTTACAAATTTTCATAATTTGATTTTATTCTATTTGATTGTAAAAATGTGTAATTTGTATGCCTCATAAATTCACATGTTTATTCAGTTATTCAAATTTATTTTCGTCATGTCACTTTCATTTTTCCAAAATTTGATATATTGGGTGGCTTAAATTTGATGACATTTGCATTATTAACAGTCCCACATCAATCTTGTAGTCATGTGAGTGGAATACGAGAAAATTTTGATTCTTTGTTAAGATATTTGCAATGGAAGGTGAATGTGTTTTGCCAACTAACAAATGAATTTTGAAAAGATCTTGTAAAAATTTGACATGTGAGAATAAGATTTTCTAAATCAGTTGACTTTTCAATACTTCCAAAATCCTAGGATTTGTCAAAATGATTCTTAAAACCCCAGATGGATCTTAGGAGTGAAAGTGTATGTTCAAATCAATTCATTGAATTAAGAACACAATGACAACATTCACCTACCATTTAACCAAGGTACCTTACTCTCTAAGCCACTACTTTACTTGATATAGTACCAAGCAATTAGACTTCTGCTATTGCCAAATTCCAGATAGGTTGCACTTGCAATCTTGAACTGTGTGTTTTTATGAATTTATAACTTGCTTCAGACACCATTGGCAGCAAGCAACTCACAATCATATGTAGCATGATACATTAAAAACAGAAAATGTAGGCTTGTGTGTGTATTATGGTACTCAAACCGCCAGCTAAGCAATGAGAGTTACTGGTAGTTGTTCAAGATGTCGGTAAAATCTTTAAAATGATAAACATGAACTAGGCAAGTAGAAAAGAGAGATAAATTTGGTATGTGAACAATTCAGTTAGTTAAAAAAATTGCAACGGTCTGTGTGGTTTGCTCAAGGGTTGCAACGGTTCGGGCACTTTGCGTTTAATTTAGAACCTCATAACTGACAACACCCCGAAATGAAGTCAAATACTTTGCAAGGGACAGCAAGATTTACAGTGGTACAGTTTTATATGCAGACCTGAAAGTTGAAACACAAGTATTAAAAGTAGTTCATAGTTACATGGGATATTTTTAAATCACTGAATTTTGGTATTGGGTTTTTTTTTGTTGTTGCTGTCAGCTTCGATTCGTCCAGAGTAAAGCGATTTAAGCAACATATATCTTCATCAAATGCACTATTCAAACATCTTACACACATGCACACCCATGTTTGTTAAAAATCTTATATGAATTTTGCCAAATGGAATTTTTGTATTTTGTGAGTAATTATGGTGTGTTGTTTGCTTTGAATTTTGTTTCCGTCTGAATTTTGCCAAAAAATACTTTTTGAGTCAACAAAATTGGTCCCGTTGTTTTGTACATTGTAGACGCTAAAACGAGTCCTATTGTTTTGTACATCTAGATCAAGTTTTGTTTATGTGCTTCATTTTCTGAACGCGGTCAACACGATGGGCCTTACTGCTTATTAAAGACAACTTATTATATTAATAAGCAGATTCCTAGATTCATTTGTGTTTGCTTACTAAAATTGTTGGATTGGTAATCCTAAATGCTAAAGAGAATGTACCCAAAACCCAATTGTTTGAAAATAATTTTTAAAATTTTTGGTTGATTGCATGATCGCGAATCTGTTTGAAGAGTGGCAACTGACAAGTTCTTAACCGATGTAATTCTCTTTGGTAAGGCCTTAATTTGACTTGTCTTTGATAATGCCTTTGAGATTATATTCATGATATTAACTTGATACTCTGAATATCACTTTGTTTTTTTCATCTTTATGATAAACTCTACTTTCATAAATTGCAAATCTCAAGGTTGCTTATAAGCTGTTTTGGATGCACTGCATAAACCTGCAGATTTCAAATGTTAGTTCTAAAACCTTCTCCTATATATGGCAAAAAGAACCTTTTTTTTTAAATGGCGTACTTTAAGAATTTATAATTAGGATAATGTTGTGGTAAAAAAAAAAGGATTTAGGTGTACCCGCTGGTAGCAATGGCGAAGTAGGAGTAACTTAATTTGGATCTGTGTTTCTCAATAGCGGATCACTTGATACAGCAGCTTGTCTCCTAATCCACTACTGCCAATAGCGGATTAGGAGTAACACCATTTAACCCTGTTAACCAGCGTTAGACCAAACTTAACCCAGTTAGTTTTAACAAACCAAACTAACCCCTTTAACTTTTGTACCTAACCAATGTTAACTTTGGATTCCCCTGCACACCTCCATTGATAAGATGCACAATGACAAAGAAATCTCTTCAATGCTTCTGCACAAAGCTGGCTCCAATATCACATGCATTACACCGCCTTTGAATTCTTCTGCAACTCCATTATCACATGCACAATGACAAAGGTTCTACAACATCTCTTCAATGCTTCTGCACAAAGCTGTCTCCATTATCACATGCATTACACAGGCTTTGAATTCTTCTGCAACATCAATCACACCAATCACTTTTCCCTACAAGTTTTGTTTGATTCAATTAATTTGATGGGTTTTTTAGGTGTTTTGGTTGGTGTTTTGTGGTTCGATTCAACCAGTAGGTTTGAGTTCAACCGATAAAGACGATGAGAATTAAAAAATATATAATTTGTTCCTAATCCGCCATTACCAATAGCGGCTTAGGTTATAAAAATAAATTTGGTCGTAATCCGTCATTGGTAATGGCGTTCCT
>NW_027495468.1:0-183197 GCF_021521415.1 Bidens hawaiensis
TGTATGATGTAGGACATGAAATTTCCAACATATGATTGGGGGTTGGTGGCATATGTAAAAAATGACTTATTTAGAGCAGGGTGTAAGAGTCAAAAATCTAAACAATCTCAAGTTTAGGGGTATACATCTGGACGGGCCAAAGGCAAGCAAGCAAGCCAAGCCAAGCCAAACCAATACATAAAAATAAACTTTGATGGTTTTCATTTCAACCTCTTGGATTTATAAATTAGTCAAGCAATTCACTTGTACACTGATGGTAACACACTGATCATTGCATTACCACAAAACAAAGACTAAAACATATGATTTCAATGGTGGTAAATCCTTCTTAGATAATGAAATCGTTAATTTATTGCCTTATTCCCAGCTAGAATTAAAAATCATTGCCTTAAGCCCCTCGTCCAAGCCGTCATCGCCCGTTTTTTTTTTTTTTTTTTGTTAATCTTAATTTCCAACCTATGGCTTTCTTGTGGTTAACCTCAAGCCCAATCAAACTTCAAACATTATACTTAATTAATCTCCCCCTTGAATGCCACTTTATGAACAACTTAATAGATTTTGGATCACGTTAATATAAGAGTAATGATGAATCCGAATCCAGTTGAAGCTTCTTTATCTGATTCGACCTTGGAGAAACAAAACAAAGGATTACAATGGATTTGAGTTGTCTATTCTTGGTTTACATGAACATTAAATCCAATTTATTTTGATTCTCATGTTTCGATTTTTATCAAAACAAACGAAAAATAACTGAATTCATCTCTTATATTATATCCAAACGTCATTCTGGTCTTACACAACATCGCCATGTGTTAGTGAGTAGCTTTGGCTACATAAACCCACATTAGTCTGAGGGTAATGGGGCTTGGCCCAGGTGAGCCAAGCAAAATCTGACACGTAGGCGATGACATGGCCATGGATCAAGCCCCTCAACCAAGCCCCAGAGGGTGTAGTGGTCCAGGTGAGCAGGGGCTTGATCCAGTTTTTTATTTATTTAATTATTTTAAATAATACATTAAATAATAATATAAAACATTACATTAATAATAATATAAAACATTACGTTGATACTAGTCTAATACAAGATCATCGGGTCTTCTATCCCACAAATACTCGACCAACTCATGCCGAACGTTGCCATATAACTCACGGCTCTTGATGATATTTATGTTGGCGAGTCGTTGTTCATTGGTGATCGTCGATTTTTGTCTTGGAATATCACCTTGGTAGTTTTGACAAATAGCTTTACCCTCTTATTCTAGTATCATGTTATGTAGGATTATACACGTGATGACGACTTCCGTTATCTTCTCCCTTGTCCAAAATCTTATTGGATTCGCCAACATTGCCCATCTTTTCTTTAGGACTCCAAACGCCCTTTCAATATCTTTCCTTGCCGATTCTTGTTTCTTCGTGAAGTACTTTCGTTTGTCAGAAACTGGAGCCGCGTAAGCTTGAACAAGTATCCCCCATTCGTTGTAAATATCATCAACGACGTAGTACCCGTACTTGAAATGTTCTCCATTGGCAAAAAAGCTTGAGGAGGTTCTACCCCGTCGATAAGGTCATCGATTATCGGTGACTGATCACCTCGATGGAATTGACCTCGCCAAAGAACGCATGCCAAATCCAAAGATCCCGTGACGCCGCCGCCTCAAGTACGATAGTAGGGCCGGGGTGATCACCTCGATGAAATTGACCTCGCCAAGCAGTGGGACACATAGCCCAACCAACATGCATACAATCAAGGCTACCGTGCATCCCGGGGAAACCATGATTTTTACCATGCACCTCGTATATGCGTTGGATATCATACATTGTTGGTCTACGTAAGTATCTCCGCTTGTATAGCGATATGCCCCTAAATATAATTATTAAAGTTATATAAGTTATGTAAATATTTGAAAAATATATAAACAAACGTAAAAAAAATATCTACCTCTACAAAAGTGGTTAAGCGCATCGCGTCCGGTCTTTTTAGCCATTTGTAGATACTCGTCCAACATGTCCGATCCAACACCATACGCTAGTTGTCGAAGAGCGGCGGTAATTTTTTGAGTAGCCGTGAACCCGGGCTTACCTCTAGCGTCATCCCTTTGTTGAAAATACTCAAAGTGCTCTGGCAAGTCATTTGCTAGACGCATGAATAATCGTCTAGTCATTCGAAAACGGGTTCTTAAACTATCCTCACCATATGTGGGATTGGGACTAAAATAGTGACGTATCAAAGTTTCGTTAGCGGTCTTTCGATCACGAATACGCGGTTGGCGGAACAATGGGGCTCGGGGGCGATTTTGATCTCTCAAAAAGCTTATCGTCGTTTGAACCGCTTGACAAATGAGTTCGTCTTCTTCGGTAGAATAGGAAGACGAAGACGATGACGACGATGCCATTTATAAATATATAAATAGAAGTTTTGATAGAGAGAATGTATAGTTTGGGTTTTATAGAAAGTGTGGATTTGTATTTATAGATAAAAAAAAATATTTAAACTGGCCAACGGTAACGCCAGTCAACACACCCTCCAACGGATAATTAGCCCCGCGACCACAGCCACGCCGGCCGGCCGCGCCCTCGCTCTTCGGAAGGGTGTAGAGGAGTTCGTGAGCCACGTAGGCGGCCGCGCCCACCCCTCACCCCCACTACCCTCAGTCTTAGGACTAATTAGGTCATTACAAGTCATTTTTGGGGCTCATGATACATGTGTATGATTACTATACACTTAATGGGGTTTGAAATGTGTTAATGAGTTATTTTGGGTACGCAGCCCATCATTAGTTCATAACAAGTTATTCTAGGCCTCATGATACAAGGTATGTTTACTTTACACTAGAGGGCTTTGACGGGATTTTCATGTGTGAGTGGGTTGTTTTGGATATAAAATCCCAAAATAGGTCATATAAATGTCATGTTTGGCCTCATTATACATGCGGAAGATTTTACTTTTTACCATCTTGGGTTTCAATGTGTCTTATCGTGTGTTGGCTTTTTTTGGCCACGCAAACCAAATTAGGTCATAACACAAATGTATGATTACTTTGCACTATTGGACCTTAATGGCTATGCATTAGGGAGTTGTTTTGGCTGCACAAACTCACACTGTGTCATTATAGGTCATTTTAAATCTCATTATATATGTGCATGATAACTTTACACTATCGACCAGTATCGGTACCGAAAATACCGATCCCGAAAATCAGAAATTCTTGATACCGGTATCAAAATATTCGGTAAAAAAATTGGGAAATACCGATACCGTACCCATCCCGAAACTCAAAACTTTGTTACCGATTCGGTACCGACGGTAATCTAAGTTCCCGACGAGTTGCAAGTTTTTCGGCGATTTGCTAGACGTGTACTAAGGTCGCGGGATAAACTTGAACATGTGTTGGTAGCTTGGTCCGGGGGCTTCTGGAGATCAGCAATGGGTAGGAAGGAGTGGAGATGAATGTTGAGGGTACCAACGGGTGGCATGGTGGTAGACACGTTTGCCGAAAAACTGCGTCTCGTCGAAAAACCTGCAACACATAAGATGTGCTGTTAAACAAAATTTTCATTTTAACCTTCCACTTTGCAGAATGACACTTTTTGCCCAAAAACTAATCAGGTTAATTTGGAGAGTGGCACAAGAAACCAAGTGTTAGAATGGTGGTGGTCAACTCGTTAGTTGGGAGTGGCAGTGACAAATATGTGATAGTTGGGGTTATAAAATTCCAATAAACCTTAAAAAAGATGAGGTATTTAGTCCAAGTCCCGCTTGTGACAAAGAAAAAATACAGGTTGAGCTAGGAGGTTTTCTCAAATATGGTGGGTTTACCCTAACAATGGAATGGAGATTATTGGATGGTTAGTGGAGTAATCCAGATTGTTCTTAAAAAAGTGTTAACAAGAAATTCTGACAATTGGTTGTTGGGGTCCTCTACCTAATGTGTGAACGTGGTCTTGACAAAATCATATCACTCTTACACTAATATACGCCTCAGAGTAGACTGGCCGAAAAAGTCATGATTTAGTTAAGTGGGAATATGGAATATAAAATTATCCCTTAGCGTTGAAAAGGAAGATAATTCAATCTCATTTGAAAAATAGGATAATCAATTGGAAACTGAAGGACGTTTCTTTACTAGGACAGGAGAAACTAGACAATGAAATTTGGCCTAATGTTAGTAAATATAATATAATATAATATAATATAATATAATATAATATAATATAATATAATACCAATCAAATTTGGAGAAAGTTGATATGGCGCAAACCTTATTTTCACTCATTTCGATTACATTCTTTCTAATGCTAACAACTTTTAGTTCATCATTAGACACAATAGCTACACATCAAAACTTCCTAGATGGTGACACCATTATTTCACAGAACGCAACATTCGAGCTAGGTTTCTTTAGCCCGGGCAGTGCCAAGAATCGGTACCTGGGGATATGGTATACCAACACAACACCTCGTGTGGTTGTATGGGTTGCTAACCGGGAACATCCACTTACTGATACCTCAGGCTTAGTCAAATTGGACAGCCGTGGGATCCTGTCTCTTGTCAACGGCAGCGGCACCATCATTTGGTCATCCAACTCCTCTACGTCTGACACGAATTTCAATCCTGTAGCACAACTCCTAGATACGGGCAATCTGATAATTACGAAAGAAAATAGGACAGACATGAAAACTTTTGTTTGGCAAAGTTTTGATTACCCTGGAGCTACCTACTTACCAGGGATGAAGTTGGGCAAGAACTTCATAACTGGAAGAGAAACATATCTGACATCATGGAGGAGTGCGGATGATCCTTCCCCGGGTGAGTATACGATCAGGAATTCAATGGTTAGCGGAAAATATCCGCAAGCATATATCTGGAAAAGCTCTATTATTCAATCAAGGATTGCCCCGGTTAATGGCAGAACGTGGGCTGGCCGCCCAACCTATAAGACGAACCCATCCTATATAGCTAAATATGATATAATTGTCAATGAAGACGAGATGTATTATGTCTTCACCTTTCAAAGCACATTCTTGTTGATACATTCGATAATTACTCCTGATGGGAAGCAAGAGGTCTGGCATCTAAATAGGAAAACCCAGAAATGGACGCAGGATCTCTACTTCCCGTCCGATAAATGCGACGGATATGGTGTTTGTGGCCCATATGGAATCTGTAGTACTGTGGATTATAATATTTGCGGGTGCTTGAAAGGGTTTGAACTAAAAAACCCACATGAAATGAGTGCTGATAATTGGAGTAGTGGTTGTAGACGAACTAGATCTTTGGATTGTGCGCCAGACGAGGGGTTTCTGAAATTCTCAAGCCTGAAATTGCCCGACACTCAGAATGCTGTGTATCATAGAAACATGAGCCTGCAAGAATGTGAGATAGCTTGCAAGATGAACTGCTCATGCACTGCCTATGCAAATCCTAATATGACTGAAGGTGCACTTGGATGCTTGTTATGGTTGGGAGATTTGATTGACCTACGAGTGTACTCACAAAACGAGCAAGATCTTTATGTTAGACTTGCCGCCTCCGAATTATTAGGTAATCTAATACATTAATTAAAAAAAATAATGGCCTTCACTCAAAATCGCGTAATGATAAAGGCAATTATTATTTTCTAATTTTATTCTCTTTTTTTACATAAATGTGAGCGGGATTATGTGATTGGTTGAATTTGGTAGTGGCCCTACTATCTTTGCCCATGAGCCCATTAAAGCAGTGGCACCCAAAGCGGCTTAACCCACCTTCGGCGCCCCTCTTTTCTTGTGTGTGATGGTTTAATTACACTATGGTGTTGTAGTCTAGATTTGATATGTTTTTTTTACCATTGTAAATTTTACAGTCAATTCGCCAACGGCAGTTAATGGCGGTTTCCGCTCTAGATTCACAAGAACGAAACGAGTCATTATTATTGTTATCACAATCTCAACGTCAGCAGGATTAGCTGTGATATTAGCACTCTGCATTTTGAGTAAGAGAAAGAGAAAACCAGGCGCAGAACAAGAAGGCAAGTGAAACTGATCTAATTAATAACTTACGATCAGATTTTGGAAATAAATTCTTAAAACATACTTGTGCAACAGTAAATGTCCGTAATGAGAATCACAAAAGTAGCAGCAACAAGGGAAGCATAGAATTGTCGGTCTTTAGTTTATCAACAATTTGTAGGGCAACCAATAAGTTCTCTATTGACAACAAGCTTGGAGAAGGTGGGTTTGGTCCAGTGTACAAGGTAATGGGGCATGTCGGTTAACATTCATGCGTGTAAAAACTGAGTCTAATAATGTTAAAATCATTCAGGGTGTGCTAGAAGAAGGACAAGAGATTGCTATAAAGCGCCTTTCAAAGTCATCTAAACAAGGGCTTGAAGAATTCAAGAATGAAGTTACATGCATTGCTAAACTTCAGCATAGGAATCTGGTCAAGCTCTTAGGATACTGCATTCAAGGCGAGGAGACAATGCTGATTTATGAATACATGCCAAACAAAAGCCTGGACTGGTTTATATTTGGTTCGGCTCTCTTTCAAATGCATAAAAGTCATTTATACAGTAGAGAAAGAATACAATTTATTTAATATATATAAATTAAGCTTACTTATATTAATCAGATGATATGAGGAAGTCATTACTTAAGTGGCCACAACGTTTCCACATTATCCATGGGATTGCTCGAGGTCTGCTTTATCTTCATCAAGATTCCCGGCTTAGAGTTGTACATAGGGATTTGAAAGCAGGCAATATTTTGCTCGATCATGACATGAATCCAAAAATATCGGACTTTGGTTTGGCGAGAATGTTTGAAGGACATGAGAGTGAAGCAAATACCAAGAAAGTAGTGGGAACTTTGTAAGAATCCCTCAACTTTGTTTTTTTTTTTAATTACATTTTAGTTACATCTGTATTTTTGTCTATTTTAATCATTTGTATGGTGTCATAAATACTTTTTACACAGAGGCTACATATCTCCAGAGTATGCAGCAAATGGTTTGTTCTCGATTAAATCTGATATTTTTAGCTACGGGGTTTTGGTGTTGGAGATTGTGAGTGGAATGAAAAATACAGGCTTTGTTGACGAAAACGACCATGATGTTAACCTTCTTGGACATGTAAGTGTTTGAATATATATGATCATCATATCGTTAGTGAATTGAACTAATCTGTGTTGGTTACTTGAATTGATTTAGGCTTGGAGACTTCACAGCGAAGGCAAGTCTGTTGATCTAATTGACACAACATTAGGTGAGTCGTG
Source organism: Bidens hawaiensis (assembly GCF_021521415.1). Lineage (NCBI taxonomy): Eukaryota > Viridiplantae > Streptophyta > Magnoliopsida > Asterales > Asteraceae > Bidens > Bidens hawaiensis. The sequence continues at coordinate 7,252 of NW_027495468.1, forward strand.
GTCTATTCATGAAGTGTTGCGATCAATACACATTGGTTTATTATGTGTGCAACAACGTTCGGAAGACAGGCCTACCGCAGCATCTGTGGTTGCAATGTTGGCCGGTGAGGGATTACAACTTTCGCCAAAAAAACCTGCTTTTTTTATTCAAGGAAGTGAAAATGATTCTGTTTCAAATTGCCCATCATCAATTAATGGAGTGACAGTAAGCCAGATAGATGGTAGATAATGATGCGAAATGGAAGATGATTATTTAGCCAAAATTATATCGGGGATTTATCCATCGGGCAATCCCCATAGTAGCATGGGACATACATTTAGAAGTTGTTTTGTAAGAATGTACTTAGGTTGGAGATCTGTCTGACCATGTTTCAGGTTGCCTTTCTATGTGCAGCATTATGAGCAATGTGACATGTTTTGGATTGCAAATCACTTTATCATACAATTTCATGAACCTACTATCCAATTTTGTTGAATCTTCCTATTTGATCTCCTATATTATCGTTCATTGGTCTCTTTGATTTCTTGTGATTCATTTGATGCCTCCGCCGCAACACCCAAAGAATGGTTCACATCATAGCATTTAGGCCCCATTTACTTTCATTCTGTTATTTGAGCTTATGTAGGATTGCAAGTTTGCAACACCCCAAATATTCATAACATATATATTTAAACATCTTGCGGAAAATAGGCTCAGACTTTTTTTTAAACAAAGAACTCCATTCGCAATACCACCAAATATAATATTACATTGACATTCAACCAATATAATACTCCTGACACACCCACCCCATGTTTATTATAAAATTTCGGCATGACCCATTCGTAATATAAACCCCCCTTACGAAACGTAAACCAGTTATGACACCCAACGAAACTAATACAAAAGTGACCAAAACATAGGCGGACACTCCGACTCTTAATAAATCAACATGGAACTTATACTCTCAAAACACAAATGCAACACAATGTAAAAGAAAGATTTTACAAACGACTATACGAAATCATGCACCGCACCAACTCCATGCCCCCATCCCGTTGGCATCGCTCAACGATTAGTCAACTCACAATTCAATATTTCTTTGATATTATCCCCGTGACCACATATATATACACCTAACTATGTGATTATCATCCAACCCAAATAAATGGAAATGGCTTATTTATTCACTTATCTTTTAAGTCGGGTTTACTCTAGGATAAGTGCCTCCAATTAATTCCCCAATAAGATATGCAATTATACAAATATATAAACTCTAAGCATGTCAAACTTCACCCCCGAGGCACGACTCTCACAACGGTTTAAACTCCATTTTATACATCCATGTTCCCTTACATTTCCCAACCCGACACTGGGTTATTTCACCTATGATATCTCTATTGGTACGAATTGACAACACTACAAAACACCATTAGTAGGTTAATTCTCACCATAAAGATTAAACATAGTACACCAACATTAACTGTATATCACACCACAACCCATCCAGTTAACGTACATTTTATTATTACCCTCGTCACACACTCTTATTAACTTTGTAGCATTCACCCACCTTTGGTTTGTTAATCACCTTAAACACCACATATGGTAAAAGCATATTTAAACCAGGTTACAAACTTGTGACACCATGATTGCATCAAACACCACAACTTAACCAAAATCCCACCATTTAGTTTATTCTAAATCAAGCCATACCTCATCCCCAAATCATGTAAAGAGTTTTGGTCACCTTAAAGTTTAAAACCATATAAAAGAGACTCATCTTTGCATTCGCACCCTACTTACAAATTCATAAATGAACTCTTATCCATGACAAAAGTTAGATTCAATTATTATAGCATACAACTAATAGTTTTGTCCTCAAGATAGAAATTACATACCTGTAACCCTAGAGATCGATGGAAACTAACAAAATCACCCTTTAATCTCTCAAACTCGAGACATAGGTGAACGATTTTGTCTTCGACCCTGGTTATAATTTGATAGATCTTTTCTTATTATTATTTCTCAAACTAGTTTTTATCCTCCGTTACTGGGTTTGTTATACATTTTTCGTTTATAATATTTATTTATTTTTTTATAGTTTAATTATATTTATTGTAACTAAATTAATAATAAACTTATGGTTTAATGATGAGATGGTTTCAAAATAAATGAGATGTTATAACACGTTTAAAAGCTATCTGGGTTCGATGAGACCTATGAACCGCTTATTTTTCTTATTATAAAATTGTTTCTTAATTATAAATAATGTCCTTTAAAAAAAATTGGATATTAATTTTCAGTATATCCCTATATTATAGAATTTTATATCAAATATTGGATGAGATTAATTAAATTAATGAGATGTTATAACACGTTAAATGACTATCTTGGTTTGGTGAGAATCATACCCATAAATTCGAATCATATGCATTAGAAATCTTCATTACAAATAAAACAATTTGGTGTTTGAGGAAATTCCTTAAACATTTAATTTGTCAAATGCATCTAATTAGGCTATGTAGTGCCCTAAAAATAACTATCAATCAATATACATGCATATTCACAAGATACTGTTATGTGCATTCACATGAGCCGAGCTTGAGCTTTCATTTACTTACTAGTCGCCGAGCTCGGGCTTAGCTCGGCTCGTTCACACCACTACTTTTGACATCACGAGTGGATTAAGATTATAATTATCATTATATACATAATCACATAAAAATATAATAATAATAATAACAACGATTTTAATTGATAGCGTTTGAATCCACCCCTAATACTTGAGTGAGTGTTCCTGAGACATAATGTCAACTGTCCATACTAATTGTGACGCTCGAGGTCTGACTTACTCAAGAACACCATCAATGAGTAAACCCACCATTAAAACCTCCTTAGTCAGGTTTCGAACTTGAGACCATAGTCACATGGTTCGTGGTACGATCCGGTACGAGAATGTAGAACGGGGTCGCAATTCGACAGGTTTCTAAAATTCGGTATAATGGGGGTGGTAGGCTCATTTCAGATCGCTTTGGTATGATATACCGTCTAATGTGGTACATGCGTGTAAGTTTTCAAAAATTATATGTACACACCTACACACACATACATATATAATGTTATTTTTATACTTTTTATGTAGCAATTTATAAGTTTGGAAACCAAATAAAAACTAGTGAATATGGAGGGGGTTAAATGTTAATATACCCAGACTTAATTAAACCCTGAACCCACCACCACGTTCATTATACGCTTCCCCTTTCTCCTTCGTTCATCAAGTAATGCACATATATGTGGTTTCAAAATTTGTCCTGTCAGTACTCAACATATTTGGTTTCCAAACTTGTAAATTACTACATAAAAAATATAAGAATAACATTATATATGTATGTGTGTACATCATAACAGGACAAAGTTCCACCTCTAACGAAATCCACATGTACTGAGTACTGATCCATCTATATCTATAGTATCTAATAAAAGATACAAGTTTTGCCACTTATCACTACTATATTAATTCTCACATTTTTTAACAATTTTATAATAGTAAAATAATAGTTACCATTCTTAAAATTTATACTTTAAATTTGTTAATTTAATATTTACTTCCTATTCTTTTTTCAAACATTTGATATTTATAATTATCTTTTATTTTAAAATTGTTTAAAAGACTATTGTACAACGACTGCATTAATAATGTTTATGGGTTTATTGTTACTTGTATACTAATTATTTATTAAATATTGTATTTTCAAGAGCTACTCGTGTTGTACACAGGCCTCAAACTAGTCTACTTATATTGACAGATCACGTTTATTCATTTCATATGTGGTTAAGAGGTTTTAATGTTTTTCTTAAGATGTAAATTACTCACTTTTGAGTGGCACTTAATTAAATTAGTTGGGGTAAAATTATAACTAACTAAAAACGAAAAAAAGTAATTTAAAGGTGGAGATACAATAGTTTCAGATAATTAATAAGATTCGACAAGTATTTTTTGAAATTGACCAGAACATTCAAAATGTGAATCATGTTTAGCTTTCTTTCTTAATCAATAGTAGAGAAATCGGTTTTGAATTCCACGCAACTCCTCCTACCTGGAAATTACCAACAAGAATGTTACTCCCTCACTTGACTATAATAGAATAATAATTCTTGAGTTGGATTATGTAGAGCCCATTTTGTGTACTTAGTCTTATGTATTATTCCTGTTGTCTAACGTGCTTATAATAATTTACTTGGTTGTATGTTTCGTCCCGAGACCTTTTATATTAAGCCCATTAGGTTATTATAAATAGAAAGTTGGTATGAAATGCCCTCACTATATATAGTGAGGCATATCCATACCTTTTGACAAATTCATTATCCATTTAACTTTTGTAGGTCCCTACACCGGATCTAACAACACAACAACTATTACTAGTTTTCTTAGATCAACCTCTACACTATTTGGCGGAAACAACTAGTTACGACCGAGATCTCGGATCTTGTTTGTATGTTTATTGTCGTGAAGGTGAAAGAGAAAAAGAGAATTTGTAAGTTAGAGAATTAGGTTTTTCAAAAGGTTGTGATGTGTATGAGATGCACACACATTATATAGTGTGTGTTTTCATGCACATATGTTTCATTACCAAATAGCCCAATGGGCTTAAGTACATATGATCTAGGGCCCAAACATACAAGAGATACACATAACAAAATACAAACAAAATACATGTTACAAATACCAAACACTAATACTAGAAATGGCCTTACTATCTCCCTCTAGTCTTTAGTATCTATCTTATTGACTTCCATCATAACTCGCACTCGGACTCGTACTCGAAGATATCTTCTGGATCTTGAAATGGTTGCTTTTCAACAAGTAGTTTGACGAACTTGTTGAACTTTCCGAAGATGGCGTCTGTGTTGTCACGACGGGCATCTTCTATCGTAGACAGGGGAGACTCCACAAGCTTCTTTAGGTCTCTCAGTCCAAAACCCGTGAGTTCGTGTTCGTCAAAGAACCGCAGGTCATGAGTGTGCTTGCAGTGAATGATGACTTCACCATGCTGGTTGATGAACTCCCACACGACAAAGTCAAAGAGAAAGTCGTCTTCAAAGGGCATGCCGTGAAAGATTGGCTCACCATGATCTTCAAGCATCTTGTATCTTCGACCTTTGGACGGCTTGTTGGTGAACGGGTTCAACTCCTTTGAATTGTAGGACCTACTCGGATTGATGATGGTGAACGTCGGGTAGTCCTTCCTCCATTTCGTGTTCATTAAAGAACCGCAGGTCATGAGTGCGCTTGCAGTGAATGATGACTTCACCATGCTGGTTGTTGAACTCCCACACGTCGAAGTCAAAGAGAACGTCGTCTTCAAAGGGCATGCCGTGAAAGATTGGCTCACCATGATCTTCAGGCATCTTGTATCTTCGACCTTTGGACGGCTTGTTGGTGAACGGGTTCAACTCCTTTGAATTGTAGGACCTACCCGGATTGATGGTGAACGTCGGGTAGTCCTTCCTCCATTCGTGCCTCAGAAAGCCTTTGAACCATGACTGCACCGATTCTTTGTCATCTTTTCGAGCTATGGTTTTTCTGAAGTATTTCATGTCGAGGATGGACAAAGAGTGCATATCCCCGTATGTGAGATATGTCGGATCACCATTTGCACACCATATAGCCCAGCTCTTGCTATCTTGGTGCCACCTTGCATAGAGAATGGCATCCGAGTCATGGCTCGACTTTGATCTCCACCGCATGCTTTCCATTCTACACACATTATAGTACTTGATTCCTTTACGAGAATTCTTTCGAGCAGCCTTAGCCTTAATGGAGGGAGCAACAACTGGTTCTTCAATAGTAGGCTCCACATTCTCTCTAACCAGAGGGTCTGGGTTAGGAGAATAGTTGATGCCATTATAACTGTCTTCATTATTGTCTTCCACAGCTTTCTCAACCGGTGATTCGTTGCCTGCAAAAGAATAAACATTAAATTAAGAGGCGATCTCAGCCTCAACAGTAGCATCCGTTTCACGAGTTTTCTAGGCCTCCTATGGCAGTTCATCATCTCCCGCCTTATTTCCAGTAGCATCACCACTGCCACTATCATCGCCATTTCCACCATTACTACCATGAGGTTCATCAAAGCTATCAAACTAGTGGTCATCATCATCTTTCTTCTCATTTTCATCTTCCTCATTGTCACACCCCAACCTACGGCAAAAATGCCAGGGCGCGAACTGATTGCCACAGCTCTCAAGGTACTATCATGCAATATTTATATGACAATATCTATTAATTTTATTCAATTTCCAAATAAATCAAATACAAAATACAACTCATTAAACAAACATTAAACACAAATTTAATTCTTGATTTTATCTTTTCTAACATAATTCTTCACTAAATCTTCACAAAGTCTTGCAACTAATTCAAGCGATAACCTGCATATGCGTATAAAATAGAATTTTGTCAACAACACATGTTGAGTGAGCAACACACCAGTTTAGTTGTACATATAGTATATATAACAAAAATTTGTAGCTGCAACAAGTCATATGAGAATAACAAAATAACCAAATGAGCAAGTATAACTGAGATGTCGAGAAGCACAAAGGCTAACGACTGGCGTATGATCATACTAGACTGAGATTATGTTGGACCTCTCCGAATGTGGAAGCATACAAAGCAAATAAGCACATGAACAAGTAAGGTATAAGTTGTTAACACATAAAACAAAGTTGCAATTTTGTGTATAAGTATATGTGAGAAATATATTTACGCATATGTCCCCAAAACGTGAGAAAACGAGTAAAATAAGGGGAATGTGGTACTCACCTCAATAGACGAACAATTGTGAAAAGATAACAATAAAAATGACGAAAGCGGATCACGCGCGTTGGCGATGAGGCCTAATAAGGAAAAGAATACGAAGATACGCTTAAGTAAAGTACAAGATTTATTACGACGACTATATAAACAATATTCAGTTAAAATTATAAATATAATATCATATATAAGATTTATTATAAAAAGTTATATCCCTTTAACATATTCTTATAATCTATTATAAAATTATTAGTTTGGTTTATATAGGTAAAACACATTTTAAAAATATTACCTTTAGATTTATAAATATCTTTATATATATAGTTTACTTGATTAAAACATTAGTCTTCAAATTATAATATACTTTACTTATATTTACATATACGTGTATAAGCCCTTATGTATTTACGAGAACGAAAACGAGAGTTAAACGGGTATTACAAGGCCGGTGTTTATTAAAATAACCTTATTTAATTATTATTATTATTATTATTATAGTTATAATTTACTTAAAAAGAATAATATTAATAATTTTTCAAAAAGTAACAGGTGCAGGGGTCGAACCTTCGACCCCTGCCCCTAAACGAATGTTCTTTACCAACTGTGCTACAAGTGATTGTGAAGTAGTTCTCATAGATTAAATACAAACTCGGCAGAACCAAAACAAAGAACAAACCCTAACAATATCAATTCGATCCATCCTGACATAATCAATCGGATTGATATTAGGGTTATTGATGAGCATCTTTGCGCGATCCTATTGATGTAATTAATTACCTCGTATGTCGCTATTAGATGGGTTACGAAGAATAGCAAGCGGCGGCCAAAAACGATGATGAACAGGCAATTGTGGGCTGTTATGATCAAATTAAGTATGTGTGTTTTGTTCGCGATGGTACATAGATGCTATCAGGGTGTTTAATTGAATTAATAACAATGTTTTCGTGTCCAACAAGATTAAACGAGTGTCGGTTAGGTTAAAAGGAAAGAAGGATCAAGATTTGATACAATTAACATATTAGGGGTGTCGGTTAAGGCCGATTTCAATGATAATAAGAGATTTCCAAAATCAATTCCGACAATTAAGATCCAAGTTATTGATTTATAAATGGGTTTACGAATTGGGTTAATGGGTTTCACCGGGTAAACGAATATAGGTCATGGGTTATTAAGTTAAAATAATAATATATATAATATTTGCATTTTGGACCCTGAGGACTTAAGGTGGAAACATAATTGGGTAAAAGTATAAGTTTAGGTGAATTTTTGCCAAATTATGAAAGTTATAAATATGTTTTACATAACTAATTAAATAATAACATAATAATTAATTTTTTTTATAAACGCGATATAAATAGCCCGAACGTAAGAGTGGGTCGGGTTTAAAAGTCCGAGTTGTTACAGTCTCCCCTACTTTAGTAAATTTCGTCCCAAATTAAAGGATTACTATAACGACACCAATAGATTTTGAGTAAATGAAAATTTTAAAATTAAATTTAAAAATTCATAACACCGAACTTTGAATAGTTAAAATAACGCTTCAAATGTAAATCCGATAAGGGCACTTATATATAGGATGTACCAGCGGCGTATCCACCATGTCCTTATCATTTTTACATTCGTACCGTTATCCCAACTATTTTCCATTCTGTATTACGACACACAACTTTAGGCTTCATGATTTCCATGAGAGGACTTCGATAATTATGTTCCGGACCATAATTATTGTTATCGTCGGATGGTCCATATGATTTGTCTCATCGTGTGGATTTACAAAACGTTTGATTACAAACATGACTTTGAGGAAATAAAAGTTTTAAGGAGTTTTAATTTAGAACACTAGAAAGTCACCAATGTATAAAATTATTTCAAAAGTTGTGGTGGATTTTAATAAAGCAAAGAAATTTTTAAGACTTTTGAACGTAAAGATATAAGTATTTAAAGTTTAAGAAATGGTAGATTATATATGGTTAAGGTTAATGAAGGTAAAAAGATAAGATAGAAGTAGGCTTTAATAAACAACAAAATTGACTTTAGTAAAGGGATAGAAGATAAATAGTTCAAAGGGGAAATAATTCAAAGCCATAAAGAAGCGTTACAATACGTAATTAAGAAAAGACATAATAAATTAAGATAGATAAAGGGAACGGCAAAGGTCTTCACGATCGTTGAGTAGCTTAATTGACATGTCTTGAGGTGCTATGAAGAGTTGCAGGAGTAGAATCAGTTGAGATTGGTTGATTCGACATTGCTTGGAAAACTGGAGTTTGAACGGTTTGCAAAAGAGTTGTTTGGTGGAAATATGTCTGGTAAACTTGAGCTTGCGGTTGCGGGGTTTGATAGAGTTGGGTTAAGTAAGGCTGACTTGATTGACGGGATGAGGTTGATGGGTTTGAGCCTGGTTAGGATAGGGTCAAGTAGTAGGGTATAGTCGTAGATTGGGCTTGATGAGCTTGTGTAAGTTGAGGGCACGTATTACGGAGATGAATTGGGTCCTTACAACGGTAGCAAGCACGAGTATTAGGAACATCAGGTTGAGCATGAGGGGTAGGTTGTTACGGAACATCTTGTGCAGTAGGCGGGACACGTCAGGTATTAGCAAAATGACCATAACGGGTACATTGGATGCAACGACGACATAAGAATCTAGCCGAGTGATGATAGTTACAAATGGAGCATAACGGAAAAGTACCGAGGTAAGGTTTCTTGTTTGGGGAAACTTGCGGGTGATCAGGATTTGTTGCAGCAAGGTTCTTACGTTTCCTGTTGTGAGGATGAGTGAAGGTAGATGGTTTGTAGTCACTAGAAGAGGAATTAGCGGGAAAAGTTGAATCGGTTGCATTTATGTTTTGAATTTGTGTCACTATCCTAGGGATTGCAGCAGTTATCTCTTTGGTGATATAGGCAGCTATATGGTGGTCGTGAGAATCAAACGACTGATGTCGAGAATTACGTTGGTTTGTTGAATGAGACATTCTATAGGGACCAAAAATGAGGATTTATAAAATGAAGGATAAATTGATGAACCATTATGTGAAAATAATAATGTTGTTTTAATAACTGAGGAATTGAGTCGCGGGGATTAAAAGTAAAAGTTTATAAGATGAGGGGTACATTGCGTAAATAGTTATTAAATGATGTAGTCAATAAGATTAATATGTGATGACTACATGAGGAGTTAAGTCAGTTTAAAATTTAGATTATTAAGTTTACAATAAACTAACGAAATATAAATTGTGGATGTTGGCCTCCCATGAGCTTTCCATGGCAATTTGAATGACCCAACTTACTAACGAAAAAACAGCTGAGTTAGATAGCCCATGAGCGTTACATGACAATTTGATTGTCCCAACTAATTAATGAATTAGCAATGCATTGAAGTTTGTCGGCCCAATGAGCGTTACATAGCGTTTTAACCGACCAAACTAAATAGCGAACTATCGAAATAAATATGGGTAGTCGGAGTATCTTGTGAATCACCACGTTTGATTACTCTAACAAAAATACGAAAACAAGTTAAGAAATGGATAGTAGAGTGCCTATGGGTTCCATGGATTTTTCACCCAACTAACCATTTAAATAACGGAACACAATAATCGGGAAAACCGAGTTTAGCCACGAATCACCGTGAATTCGGTTAAAATTAACCAAAGGTGTCAGTCATATGGCATTTATGTGTCTCGCTCGGGTCCATAGGGTTGAGTACTCTGGTCAGGTTATCACCCAGGTAAGGAATAGCGTCTTACCTTTTGTTCTTGGAACCGTTTTGCCAGTGCCTAACTCACAACTTCTCTTCCCCTTTCATTTTTCATAGGGACATGCCACATAACCTAGCCTTAAGGTTTACTAGTGAAAACAACATGTGGGAATTCTTAAGGAATTTCCCAAAAATAAAAGCAATCTAATTTCGAAAAGTTTTTTTGAATGTTGAGGCATAGCCTCGGAGTTTGTGTGTGTGTGCATAAAAATAAATAATAAATAATTATCTAAGAAAGTGTAACAATTAACAATTAAACACATAAAGGTAAACAGATAGGCACGTATAGGGTTCCTAAACATGTGACTAAGGCAATTTCTAACGACCTATCTTAAACCTTCGGCTCTGATACCAATCTGTCGCACCCCAACCTACGACGGAAATGGAAAAGACTTAACTGATAATATGCGAATGAAACATGATGCCAAAGTCTTCTTCCATGAATGCAATACAACTACGAACGTGCTCTGCAAATAGTAACCCCTTCTCTCTCACACGAACTCAAGCGGCAAAACAAAACAAACATATCTAAAAATGTATCTTATCATAATGATAGATATTAAGCAATTAAAGTGTTTCACATCAACCGAAAAATAAAAATCATGAATAATTAGCAGCAAATAATAAATATAAAGTATACGTTTCAGCTGCTCCATCATCCCCACACTTATCTTTTGCAATATACTCTTCCTTGGGGATCATTTCTCTAGCTCACTCAAACTTCAAAAAAACAAAATTCAAAAAAAAAAAAAAAAACAAAACAAAGACAAACTACAAAAACTACGTTAGTGACTCGATGAATTATACAAACTTTGTGAAACCTCCCAACACTTGAACTTAATCAGGAGGTTTCTCCTTGAACTGGACCCTATCCAACCCGTTCAGTTCCACCCGGAATTTATCAAACAGTAATATATCAATGGTGGAACCGTAAAATATTAAATTAGAATTAAAAATCAATAACGGGTCAGACCACCTATATTTAAACTTACCTGGCAAAAGCCGAATGCGTTGTATGTATCGAGAAGACTGGTCGTGTTTGACTTTTAACGGCTTTTTCACTCCCGTAAACCATCTTCTAAAGTATACGCAACTTCGGTTTTCAGGTAACCTATCATCCTTGGCCTTATCCCGTGGTTTTGATTCCTGATCATCATTCAAAACACAGTCCACGGGCCGGCAATGGTGTTCTTCCTCCAACACCGCATCCTCATATATAACGTCCTCTACAAGTAGGGCCTCAAAAAACGCAACATCCCCATTAACGTCTAATGTGTCTCCCTCGTCATACTCTGACAATCCATCCAACTCCAGATCAAGGAATTCATCTTCCTCACTCAATTCATTCACAACCTCTTCCTCAACGCCAAACATCAACTCAAGTGAATCTTCCAAATCCACGTCATCCTCTATCTCTTCTTTCTTCACTAACGACCTCTGATAAGCAGCCCACTCTTCTTCATTTATCTCATCATCAGAGTCACTCCAAAAATCAATAATATCATGTGAAACCGGAGGTGGGACTTCAACATCCATTTTTGTCTCCATTACTTGAATGATCTCCTTATCTGAATGCTCAACATATTCCAAGGATCCCAACCTCTCTATTTCATCTTCTTCATCTAGTCTCCTTGAAATTTCTTCTACTTGACGTTGGAGATCTGTAATAATATCCTGGTGATTTTTGAAGATGGTATCATGCTCAACGAACATTTTTTGGGTATCTGTAGCCATGTACTGGACCAACATCTTTTCTATCCTACCCACAGCAGCTACATCCTCATCAGAAAGGCTTTTAGAAAATTGATCATAACACTGCTCCTGGTTTTGCTGAGGTTGCTAATACGAATTATCAAAATAATACGGAAAAGGTCCGTGTGAAAAATTTTGCACCGGCTGCACAGAAGGGTTAGTACGATTATATGGACATGCACGAGTAATATGACAACCAACGCATGTATAACAAATAAATCTAGAACCCTTGTATGGACAATCATAGGGTAAATGAGGGTCACCACACTTATCACAATTAAGGTTACTATAGTATGGACATTTAATGGTAAAGTGAGCTCCATTACAAATTTCACACATAATTACAAGAACAAGAAAAAGATACGGACAATTAGACACCTACGACCAAAGGAAAATAAATAAATAAATAAACACGTAAAAATAAATTTAACTAAAACCCTAAAAACTCAAAAGCAAAAACACAATAGCACATATATAGCAAGTAAGTCCAACTAGAGCTAATAACGCAATCTCCAAGAGTCCCCGGCCAACACGCCAAAAACTTAATGTGCTAAAAGTAGTCTAATAATTATTAACTAAAATTACACTAATCTAGACACTAAGTAATACTCTAGACTCTCTAAAACTAGACTAAACTACTAACCGGCAAGTGAACCGATCGACTCTAGTACAACTAAGTAAGTCCGGATATCGAACCCACGAGACTCTTTTAATTACGAAACTAGCAAATTAGACTCAACTACAAAACACGACTATTTATTAATAATATTTGAGGGGGAACTTAATACTTGTTGGTGCATGTTTTGTGACCGTCGCTATGCAATTCTGTTCAGCCGAAACGGATCGCCATAGGCGAAGTTGTAACAACTTTGCCTTAGGCGAAGTTGTAACAACTTCGCCTACTGGCCCAAGCCCAAGCCCGTGAAGTTGTGATTATATATATCGGCTGTGTCTTGATTAGGTGGAGAATCCAGAAATTGAGAGTTTAGTGATTAGTTTTATTTGTCTAGAGAGAAACCAAGAGTGAGAGTCGTGTGGGACGACCCGAGGTAGAGCTCACCTCGGGTCGGCCGTGTTATTTGTTTTCATGTTTGGTATGTAAGTGTTTTGGTTATTATATAAAAGATGTGCAGATGTGTTTATCCCACTCGTGTGTTTGTTCGTGTATGTGTTTGTGTGTAATCGTGTTCTTCGTCTTCTACACCATAAACGAGTCTAGGAGGATTCCGCACTCCTAGACGTCGTGCGGATCTCGTATCGATCGGCGACGCCCCGGGGCGGGGGACTTACAAGTGGTATCAGAGCAGGTGAAGTTATGGGGTTCAGGCGAAGTTGTCGCTTAAATTTTAGGGTTTAGGCGAAGATATAAGGTTAAGCGAAGTTACGTGTAAGTCCCCCGCCCCGGGGCGTCGCCGATCGATACGAGATCCGCACGACGTCTAGGAGTGCGGAATCCTCCTAGACTCGTTTATGGTGTAGAAGACGAAGAACACGATTACACACAAACACATACACGAACAAACACACGAGTGGGATAAACACATCTGCACATCTTTTATATAATAACCAAAACACTTACATACCAAACATGAAAACAAATAACACGGCCGACCCGAGGTGAGCTCTACCTCGGGTCGTCCCACACGACTCTCACTCTTGGTTTCTCTCTAGACAAATAAAACTAATCACTAAACTCTCAATTTCTGGATTCTCCACCTAATCAAGACACAACCGATATATATAATCACAACTTCATGGGCTTGGGCTTGGGCCAGTAGGCGAAGTTGTTATAACTTCGCCTATGGCAGAAGTTGTTAAAACTTCGCCTATGGCGAAATTGTTATAACTTCGCCTATGGCGATCCGTTTCGGCTGAACAGAATTGCATAGCGACGGTCACAAAACATGCTACACCATGTGTTTGTATCTCGTGATATCTCGTGTAGATCCGGCTGGGAACCTACAATATGTGTTTGTATCTCGTGATATCTCGTGAAGATCCGGCTCTGATACCAATTGTAGGTTCCCAGCCGGATTTACATGAACCTCTTTACCCTTCTCACTATCATGGCCATCTGCCACTGCAGATCCATCTCCTCCAGATCATCAGCATCGATCTGGTCATAATCTTCATCCAAAACTGCAGGATCAACGATCTTACCCTGAATGTAGTTCTCATACGAAGCAATAAAAGATGCATAGAGAGCAAACTGCTGTTCAGCAGATTTGACACTCATGGGCATCTTCGAGTAGTTGTTGTTTGAAACACTTGGGGAATAACTACTCTTGGTCTCTTGAGGTTGAGAAGCATTTGACCCTCCAGCTACATAGCACACATCACCGTTCATATTGAGAGATACATGTCCCTCATGTGTTGAGCTCGCGCCTGACTCTCCCTTAGAGTAATAAGCAGATGATTCCGTTTTCGAACTTGATCCGGAGTTAACCTTTGCCCCATACATACCCGGATCTTGAACCTGATCGGTAGGTGTCTCCTTTCGAACCATGTTCAGTTCAAACGTTCTCAGCTTGTTAACTGCTGTCTCAAGGTCATAGTCAGCAAAGTCTTTATCTTCTCTCATCAACACAGTATACATCTCCCATTTTGGTGGGAGAGCATTAAGAAGCTTCTCAACAATCTCATCTTCTTTGTATGCAATTGAATAGTTGCTGAGTTCAGTCATCAGATGATAATATCTGGTGATGATATCATCAAGTGATTCGTTTTTCAGATACTTGAAGACCGAGAATTGGGTTTTTAGAAGTTTAATCTTCGAAGCACGAATTCCCACATTGCCCTCAAAACGGTTTTCAAGAGCTTCCCAAAGCTCTCTAGCAGTCTTATACTTTCGGAAGGTGTGAAGTATCTCTTGTGGAAGAGCCATTGTAATTGCTGCATGAGCTTTACTTTCTGCCTCATACATCTTCTTCTCTTCATCTTCCATCTCTTTGTACTTCTTGATCTGATCACGACCTTCATACTCAGTAGTAGGTGGAATGTAACCATCTTGTATACACACCCACATCTTGGCATCTTGATACTTGACATATTGTTCAAAACGATCTTTCCACGCTACATAATCTGTTTTCTTAAGCATCTTGGGTGCCTTTGTAGCTGAACCTGCTTCTACTTCCATCTTTACTAGTTCAGTAATGTTTATCGAAGACATCTTTCTCTAAACTCAAAGAAATCCGAAAATAAAAATTTTATTTTCAAACAGCACTGTAGGCGAAGTTGTGGATAACTTCGCTTAAAGCTTAACTTCGCGTGAATTTGTAACGTCGCTCACTTTCCTAAATTCGCCGGATTGGCGAAGTTGAGAATAACTTCGCTTAAGTTGAGCGAACTTGGGAGGTAGGCGAAGTTGTGGGTAACTTCGCTTGAGGTAAGCGAACTTGAAGAGGTAGGCGAAGTTGTGGATAACTTCGCTTAACCTTATATCTTCGCCGAAACCCTAGTAACAGTGACGGCAACTTCGCCTGATGAACACGAAGTTTCTGCAGATTAGATTTCTGGGTTTTTCGAGGTTTGTGAAGGTGTTACGGGTTGTTTAAGCTTGTAGGAGATGAGTATGACACAAAAACTCAGAAAACTCGTCCCGCGAATAGTCGAACGGAACGATTTCTATACCCGCGTGATAATCCCGAACCACACAATCGAGCAAAAGCTCTGATACCAATTGTAGGTTCCCCGCCTTGGGCGTCGCCGATCGATACGAGATCCGCACGACGTCTAGGAGTGCGGAATCCTCCTAGACTCGTTTATGGTGTAGAAGACGAAGAACACGATTACACACAAACACATACACGAACAAACACACGAGTGGGATAAACACATCTGATTTGAACCCTGATTACCACCTTAAAACACAAATTTGGGGATTCCGTTTGAAAACACAAAGAAGATATACAGAACAAATTTGGGGATTCCGTCAACCTCCGTCGCACCACTCCTACCATCGACCTGATTACCGCAACATCACCTCCACTACAGCCTGACCAAACCACCATTACCCAACATAAACCACCACTGTCGTTGCCTTTAAACCCCAACTTAACCACCATCATCGTCTTTCAAATCTGTATCTATCACAATCTCTTCACCAATTTTCTCTATCACATCACTCGGTAGAATATCATCATCACCAACCATGTCATCATCCATCTCCTCTACGTCCACCACCACCACATCATCACCACCAGCTGCAGTTGTCGACTCCCCCTGAGTTGTGGAAGTTCCAAGAGCTTGAGTAGTTCTTGGTAGCTCACCACCTGCATCTTTCGACGCATTGGGATCATCGTCTCTGTCATTCCTTCTCTTCGTCCTCAACTCATCGCCTTTACAGCTCGTCTCCCCCTGAGATGCCAAGAACTCCTTCAGAGCATCTATGATCTTTCCATGTTCTACCAGCAGGGACGACTGCATCTGATTCTCTGCAACTAGGCGTTGAATAGCCTGGGTCTGGATAAGATTCACCCTTGATTGTTCTGCCACGACCCGTTCAAGTGCTGCTATTCGTTCTGAGTCTGAGAGGGTTGCATCGAAATCGAACCTCATATGTGAAATGTCTTGAGTCTACTGAGGAGGGATTTCCGATGTCACCGGGACCTCAGAAGTAGAAATAGACGTAACCGCAGGTGGTATCGTCACCGATAGCCCTGCAGTGGCCACAACAGTCGACTCAATAAAGCGTGCCACGATCTCCGATGGAGTAACAGTCGGAGGCGGCAACGAAACGATCATGGGAGTCGAACGTTGGAAAGTAGTGGGTGGAAGGCCAAATGTAGATGAGGTAGCCACCACGGGAACACCCGTAGCGCTTGGCCTTGTAACCTGTAGGGATGAGGGAACCATTGTCATACCGGATAGTGCTGGTGGAGTGAAACGTACCACCTTAGAGCTTTCACCGGCTCCTGATCCTGCACCTATCCGTTCCCTTCTTGACCTTCTTATCAACTATTGTACCTCTTCCTCAAAGTCTGACTCGTCATCATCATCTGTTCTTTTTCTTTTCCCATGTAGTCTTTCTCGAGCCACCATAATCCTTCTCGCCTCTGCCACTTCATCATCAGAATCTGAGCCAGCCACCGTTGTAGCTGCCCTAGTAACATGCACAGTCGAGGCACGTTCAACTGGGACCTGAACGTTCTCCTCTGGATCCACCCGATCCATATCAAAGAAGCCTTGACCACCAAATTCTGCATCAAGGTCCACGTTCTCCTCCGGTGACACAACAGAAGCAGCAGGTATAGCTTGAGGTGCTCCTGCCTGTTGTGGTGCCGGGTCCCTAAACTCATCCCCACGAGCAGGCACATACCCCGGGTTGATTAAGTACCCAAAGAGTGGAGTATGGCGAGGACGAAGCTCTGGTTTGCTCCTCGCACTGGAGGATCGACACTGGGCGAAGATCCGTTTATTCACACTCTCAACATATCGGATCGGACGGCGCTGAGGAAGTGTTGGAGCAACATGATTCAAGATCATTTGAAGGAATCTTGGATACATGATGAATCGCTCACGCGCCATCGCTCTTCGTTGACGATCAATCTCATAAAAGACCATCTGATTAAAGCTGAATCGCTTGTTGTATGTCAGAGCAGTCATCGCTGACTGCATGGTCGCGCCCATGCCATCAGTGCCCGCCTTTCTCCCTGACATGCATACTATCATAACATGCAGAGAAAGCGCCACTGGTCAAGCAGAAATCCCTTCCTTCTCTGCGAATCCCCTAAGGGACCAGAATAACCCATCCTCAAAAATGCTCCATCGCGGAAAGGAGCTACAAACTCTGTCGGGTCATCCCTTGTCTCGTTTCCAAACTGCAGAGCCGCCCGGATATGTTCAGAAGAGAACTGAACCATCTGACCGTTGACTGTCGCGCGCATTACCGGGGGTTCGACTCTACAGTCGTATTCCACGGTCTGCCAGAAATCCTCAATGTTGGGTAAAGATATCGGCAGAGTTGTTGTAATGGCGTGGAATATCCTCGAGTGTAAAAGGAATGTGATGATTTCGCGGAAATCATCAACTCCGCTCGCTTCCGGGTCTAAGGTTATGTACATGTTGTGACCCGGGAAGAACTGTCTTTGTTGATCACCTCCGTCATCACCGCCTGCACCACCTGCTCCAGCAACAGCAGCCATATCTGCAACAAACAGGTTAAGTTAGATAAACATCAAAGCGAATCACAAGTTCGCCTGTTACCATGAGCGAAGTTGTGATCAATTCTGTATAGGCGAAGTTAAAGGTGAGGCGAAGTTGGAAAACAACTTCGCTTCAACTTGAACTTCGTCTGAAAATAGTTAAGTAAAATGGTCCAGGCGAAGTTACGGATAACTTCACCTAATCACAACATCGCCTCATAAACTGTTTCAAAATCAATAATCAGGCGAAGTTAAACCTCAGGCGAAGTTACGGATAACTTCGCCTAAACTGTAACTTCACCAAATTTGAATCGGCAACAGTTAGGATTTTGAACGACGTGTAGATGATGATTTCGGAGATCAAGGACTCCGAAATACATGATTTTATGAAGTTTTATACGTTCAAGTGGTTTACTATCACGTAAAAACAAGTTTGAAAATCGGGTTTTTAGGTTTCAAATAATCGAGGTCACGAAACGGGTCGTATCGACCTGTGATAATCATTAACGACAATGATTATACGAATATGGAACCCTACACACCTTTAATCGACAATGAAATCGAGAAAGAAACACAGAATGATTGATGATAATAGAATCGATAAGTTCGCCGAGGTTTCTGTGAGTATAAGTTCGCTGGGTTTTGAAATAAATGAACAGTTTGACCTTTAAAGTCCTTTATATAGGGTCACAGATGTATCGGCGAAGTTGTGGATAACTTCGCCTATCAGGCGAAGTTATGCAGAACTTCGCTGATATTAAAATTTTTCAAAACAAACCCCATAATTTGAACAATTTGCAATTAGGTTTTAAAACATCCTTTAAAGTGTTAAATGAAACTATCAAGACCAAGTAACCAGGTATAAAATCAAACAATTACAAAAGTAACAAAAATTTGAAAAATTAAAGTACACGGGATCAAATTTCAGTCTCGACAGGGACTACCATGTTTTGGAAAAGATCCGAACAGGAATCATACTAATTTCGTGACTGTCACACAGATCCGTGTTCAGCTGTATTATGACATAAAGAAACAGGTTGTAAGCAGTTAATATACTTAAAATGGTTTTCATCGTTTCTGTGATACGAGTTAGGTTCAATTAAGCTCAAAACTTAAGTGGGCAACAACTCAGAGATTATGATGCCTCCTATCTATTCTCAAGGCGTATTTGATTTTCCTCAAGTCACCCCGAATTGACCTCAACCCGTAGTGTCTGATTAAGTAGTAATTACTCTTCGATCTTAGACTCTGTTTCCCGTTCACCTTCTTGTGTCTTGATTGATAATCATTATCATTATGAACTCTAGAAATTATTATTATTATTATTATTATTATTATTATTATTTTTTTTTTAACACGTATATACACAACTTCAAGAAGAAAATAACTGCAAGTCCTGAATCTGGATCACTGCAGCGTCTTGACACTCTATCTTCACGGGAATCAGAACACTCACGGGCTCATGTATGACTGGGTAATCGATTTTCTGCCTATCATTCGGAAAGATATGTATGAAGACATGCACAACTCTTAAGGAGTTTCCACAAAAAATCGAGTAGATTTAGTTAGTATCACTTCTACTTTTACGCACCATAAAAAGCTACCATGACATACAATGACTGTTCTAAAGACTTTTAAGCCTAATAACTTCACTAGTTAAGCACACAGAATCAGTATATCTATCACTTTCCAAGGTTGGATCAATTTTCTGTTAAACATAGTAAAGTAACTTCTTACGAAGTAGTAGACTTGAAAAATAATTTCATCTCCCGAAAAGAAAAATTTAACTTCTATCGCCCCGACCAGATCAAAGTCTTCAGGTTAACGGCTATCCCGAAGATCCAATGGATCAGCTGGACCGACCACATACTAGTATGTGTACTTCTAACTAAGTATGATCGACTAATTTTCAGCGAAAGAATAAAAACTCATCATAAACCGCCCCAGTCACTTTCAGTCATCTGGTTAATGGCTATCCTCATATTCTACAAGTAGAAATGAGGACCAAACATATCCTAAGACATGTCCTTTAAACTGAGGCAACTGACATAGTTCTAAGCGATGTGACGGTTTTTTTTTTTTTTTTTTTTTTTTTTTTTTTTTTTTAATCAAAAACACAAAGCATGGTTACTCGGGATTGATCATCCCATTCAGCTCAACAAGGTTTTGAAATCTAGTTTTGTCAAACGCTTTCGTGAATAAGTCAGCGAAATTATCTAACGTATCAACCTTTTCGAGCTCAATCAGCTTCTTCTCAGCACAATCCCGTATAAAATGATGACGTATGTCAATATGTTTAGTTTTACTGTGCTTCACGGGATTGTTAGTTACTGAGATAGCAGCAGTGTTATCAATGCAAATAGGAGTAAGTGAGAAATTCAGACCATAGTCGCGCAACTGTTGTTGAATCCAAAGAACCTGGGAGCAGCAGTTGGATGCTGCCATGTATTCTGCTTCACAGGTTGAAATTGCGACTGAAGTCTGCTTCTTGCATTGCCACGACACCAATCTGCCACCAAGAAACTGACATCCACCAGTTGTAGACTTCCAACTCTGATTCAGTCGCTTTCGACAAAAGACACGATTCTTCAGTGGCCATTTCAGTAGACCTCATATCCATGATATACGTATTCTTCACTCTCGGAGCCTTCAAAACAATCCAGTCCTCTTGTATCTTAAAACCAGGATACAACACTATCGCCTCATTCTTCGTGAAATGCACGGTATAATCCTTATCACAGATCTGCGAAACACTCAGCAGATTGTGCTTCATTTCTTCAACAAAGTTAACTTTCTCTAACGTCATCTTCCCGTTAGTCACAGTCCCAATTCCTGTGATCTTTCCACCGCTCTCTCCTGCGAAACTCACTCTACCACCTTGAACAGGTTTCAAGTCGTGTAACAATTTCTTGTTACCCGTCATGTGCCGGGAACAGCCGCTATCCACAACCCATTGATTGTTGGCAGCCCTGTTCAACTGTTCCTGCACGATTAAAGCAGAGAGTTAAAATCTGGGGACCCAAGACCTCTTGGTCTTGGGTCGATACATCCCGTACCTTGGCTGTCCAAAGTTAGTATTATAATCATTTCTGTGAGTCCTAACAGGATACCTTCTTGTGGATTGTCTATGAGGCCATCCAAACCGTCTTGAATTAAATGAATTATTAGATATGGTTTGGGTGTTACCAGTGAAAAACTGAGATCTATTTCTTTGAAAACCTGGATTAGTCCATTTTCTGAAATTCGATGGGTTTTCAGTTTTATCATTAAATTGATTACTGTTAGCTCTTTTCTCAGATTTTAAAGGCCTCACACCTCTGAATTTTTGCTTCAGAGGGCAATCAGCAACAAGATGTCCTTGTTGATTACATCTAAAACAACACCTGTTTTCAACTTTCTTATCAAAAGTTGTCTTAGATGTTGAGGCTGTATTACTAACCTTTTGTCTCACATATGGTGGGACATACGGGTTTAGTGGAGACTTCTTTTCAGATGTTTTCTTTTTCTCTCCACTCTTTGGTAACACTTCTTCTTGATTTGTCTCACTCGACTCAGAGGATTTGTCCGAGTTAGATGAGACAGGACTCGAAGCAGAAATCTTAACACTTGCGACAGGCTTACTAACTTCTTGTTCTTTAGTAGTAACTGGAACTGGAACTGTCTGACCATAGTCAACATCGACAGATTTCTGATTACTAGGGTTATAAGTGTAGTTATGATTGAAAGGTGGTGGAACTTCATGATAACCAATTCCTCCCCTTTTTGGGGAACCTTGATCACTAACGAGGTGATCAAGTATAGCGGAGGAATTTCTGAATTGTTCAAGTTTCCTGTTAAATTCCACCACTTTTACCTGGTGATCAGCTATATGTTTTTCCCTCTCAGCTATTAGTTTGGTTTTCTCTTCTAGAACTTCATAGCTAAGATCAATCATGTTAATTTTTTCAGCAAGCTTTGCTTTAAGACTTTTAATATCTGTTTCACTAGCTTTAATTTTTACTTTGTAACTATTTTCTCTAGCTTTAGTGAAATGATGATCTTCTTTTAAAGTTTTATATTGCGCATCCAAACTAACAAACTGATCAGTTAGAGTTGTCAGTTGTTCAGACAGATGTTCACACTTAGTACAAGGAAGTTCGGTACTTACCTCGGAGAGCTGGTCTGCTACATCTGCCATGTACGCTTCATCTTCGCCAGTTCCCTTCTCACTATCTGCATTTTCGATGTTTGCCAAGTTGGCCTGTTCAAATACTTCTTCAACATGCAGATTCCAGTTGTACTCTTCGTTCTGTCTAGAAATCATGGCTCTATAGTCATTACCACTACCACTTTGCTGTGTAGATCTGTTCTGACTGCGTTCTACACGTTCATTCTTGCATTCTTTTGCAAAGTGGCCATTCTGCTGACAGTTGTAGCAGCGTACCTTAGACTTATCAAACCCTGGCCTCTCTCCGACAAACTTCCTGCCAGTCTTCTTCATGATACCAATTGTAGGTTCCCAGCCGGATCTACACGAGATATCACGTACTACGCAGGTGCGGAATCCCTACGTAAGATGTTACGAGTATAGAAAACAATTGTAGCGACATACCAATTGTAAGTTCCCCCCGCGCCGGGGCGGCTGGGACTTACGTGATCATCGTCTCTATCATTCCTTCTCTTGGTCCTCAACTAGTCGCCTTTACAGCTCGTCTCCCCCTGAGATGCCAAGAACTCCTTCAGAGCATCTATGATCTTTCCATGTTCTACCAGCAGGGACGACTGCATCTGATTCTCTGCAACTAGGCGTTGAATAGCCTGGGTCTGGATAAGATTCACCCTTGATTGTTCTGCCACGACCCGTTCAAGTGCAGCTATTCGTTCTGAGTCTGAGAGGGTTGCATCGAAATCGAACCTCATATGTGAAATGTCTTGAGTGTACTGAGGAGGGATTTCCGATGTCACCGGGACCTCAGAAGTAGAAATAGACGTAACCGCAGGTGGTATCGTCACCGGTAGCCCTGCAGTGGCCACAACAGTCGACTCAATAAAGCGTGCCACGACCTCCGATGGAGTAACAGTCGGAGGCGGTAACGAAACGATCACGGGAGCCGAAAGTTGGAAAGTAGTGGATGGGAGGCCAAATGTAGATGAGGTAGCCACTACGGGAATACCCGTAGCGCTTGGCCTTGTAACCTGTAGGGATGAGGGAACCATTGTCATACCGGATAGTGCTGGTGGAGTGAAACGTACCCCCCTAGAGCTTTCACCGGCTCCTGATCCTGCACCTATCCGTTCCCTTCTTGACCTTCTTATCAACTGTTGTACCTCTTCCTCAAAGTCTGACTCGTCATCATCATCTGTTCTCTTTCTTTTCCAATGTAGTCTTTCTCGAGTCACCATAATCCTTCTCGCCTCTGCCACTTCATCATCTGAATCTGAGCCAGCCACCGTTGTAGCTTCCCTAGTAACATGCACAGTCGAGGCATGTTCAACAGAGACCTGAACGTTCTCCTCTGGATCCACCCGATCCATATCAAAGAAACCTTGACCACCAGATTCTGCATCAAGGTCCACGTTCTCCTCCGGTGACACAACAGGAGCAGCAGGTATAGCTTGAGGTGCTCCTGCCTGTTGTGGTGCCGGGTCCCTAAACTCATCCCCACGAGTAGGCACATACTCCGGGTTGATTAAGTACCCAAAGAGTGGAGTATGGCGAGGACAAAACTCAGGTTTGCTCCTCGCACTGGAGGATCGACACTGGGCGAAGATCCGTTTGTTCACACTCTCTACATATCGGATCGGACGGCGCTGAGGAAGTGTTGGAGCAACATGATTCAAGATCATTTGAAGGAATCTTGGATACATGATGAACCGCTCACGCGCCATCGCTCTTCGTTGACGATCAATCTCATAAAAAACCATCTGACTAAAGCTGAATCGCTTGTTGTATGTCAGAGCAGTCATCGCTGACTGCATGGTCGCGCCCATGCCATTAGTGCTCGCCTTTCTCCCTAACATGCATACTATCGTAACATGCATGAGAAAGCGCCACTGGTCAAGCAAAAATCCCTTCCTTCTCTGCGAATCCCCTAAGGGACCAGAATAACCCATCCTCAAAAATGCCCCATCGCGGAAAGGAGCTACAAACTCCGTCGGGTCATCCCTTGTCTTGTTTCCAAACCGCAGAGCCGCCCGGATATGTTCAGAAGAGAACTGAACCATCTGACCGTTGACTGTTGCGCGCATCACCGGGGGTTCGACTCTACAGTCGTATTCCACGGTCTGCCAGAAATCCTCAATGTTTGGTAAGGATATCGGCAGAGTTGTTGTAATGGCGTGGAATATCCTTGAGCGTAAAAGAAATGTGATGATTTCGCGAAATCATCAACTCCGCTCGCTTCCGGGTCTAAGGTGATATACATGTTGTGACCCGGGAAGAACTGTCTTTGTTGATCACCTCCGTCATCACCGCCTGCACCACCTGCTCCAGCAACAGCAGCCATATCTGCAACAAACAGGTTAAGTTAGATAAACGTCAAAGCGAAACACAAGTTCGCCTGTTACCATGAGCGAAGTTGTGATCAATTCTGTATAGGCGAAGTTAAAGGTGAGGCGAAGTTGGAAAACAACTTCGCTTCAACTTGAACTTCGTCTGAAAATAGTTAAGTAAAATGGTCCAGGCGAAGTTACGGATAACTTCGCCTAATCACAACATCGCCTCATAAACTGTTTCAAAATCAATAATCAGGCGAAGTTACGGATAACTTTGCCTAAACTGTAACTTCGCCGAATTTGAATCGGCAACAGTTAGGATTTTGAACGACGTGTAGATGATGATTTCGGAGATCAAGGACTCCGAAATACATGATTTTATGAAGTTTTATACGTTCAAGTGGTTTACTATCACGTAAAAACAAGTTTGAAAATCGGGTTTTTAGGTTTCAAATAATCGAGGTCACGAAACGGGTCGTATCGACCTGTGATAATCATTAACGACAATGATTATACGAATATGGAACCCTACACACCTTTAATCGACAATGAAATCGAGAAAGAAACACAGAATGATTGATGATAATAGAATCGATAAGTTCGCCGAGGTTTCTATGAGTATAAGTTCGCTGGGTTTTGAAATAAATGAACAGTTTGACCTTTAAAGTCCTTTATATAGGGTCACAGATATATCGGCGAAGTTGTGGATAACTTCGCCTATCAGGCGAAGTTATTCAGAACTTCGCTGAAATTAAAAATTTTTCAAAACAAACCCCATAATTTGAACAATTTGCAACTAAGTTAGAAAACATCCTTTAAAGGGTTAAATGAAACGATCAAGACCAAGTAACCAGGTATAAAATCATACAACTCCAAAAATAAAAAAACTTTTAAAATAAAGGTACACGGGATCAAATTTCAGTCTCGACAGGGACTACCATGTTTTAGAAAAGATCCGAACAGGAATCATACTAATTTCGTGACTGTCACACAGATCCGTGTTCAGCTGTATTATGACATAAAGAAACAGGTTGTAAGCAGGTAATCTACTTAGAATGGTTTTCATCGTTTCTGTGATACGAGTTAGGTTCAATTAAGCTCAAAACTTTAGTGGGAAACAACTCAGAGATTATGATGCCTCCTATCTATTCTCAAAGCGTATTTGGCTTTCCCCAAGTCACCCCGAATTGACCTTGACCCGTAGTGTCTGATTAAGTAGTGATTACACTTCGATCTTAGACTCTGTTTCCCGTTCACCTTCTTGCGTCTTGATTGAGAATCATTAACCTTATGAACTCTAGAATACACACATTTTTTTTTAATCTAACATATATATACACAACTTCAAGTAGAAAATAACTGCAAGTCCCGAATCTGGATCACTGCAGTGTCTTGACACGCTATCTTCACGGGACTCAGAACACTTACGGGCTCGTGTATGACTGGGTAATCGCTTTTCTGCCTATCATTTGGAAAGATATGTATGAAGACATGCACAACTCTTAAGGAGTTTCCACATAAAATCGAGTAGATTTAGTTAGTATCACTTCTACTTTTACGCACCATAAAAGCTACCATGACATACAATGACTGTTCTAAAGACTTTTAAGCCTAATAACTTCACTAGTTAAGCACACAGAATCAGTATATCTATCACTTTCCAAGGTTGGATCAATTTTCTGTTAAACATAGTAAAGTAACTTCTTACGAAGTAGTAGACTTGAAAAATAATTTCATCTCCCGTGCCTAATTGATCATCTCAACCAATCACGTGAGTCCTTCTGACTTCACAACACGTGAAGTTCTTCTAACTTCACCAACACGTGAAGTTGGGCTCCCTCCACAACTTCACCAACAAGTCGGCATACGATAAGGTTTAATCTTCCACTACTCAACATCAAGTGATCAATTTCATCACAAAACCATCTTGACAGAATCTAACACACATGACCATTAATTAATCCGAAGCATCTTCAATCACCAGGTATAACGATCAAGAACATAAACACTTTAATTCCCGATTAAATCCAACTTGTTCCAGAATTTTCACTCTAATAAATAAGCATCACGTTTCAGGATCCAATTCTCGAACGCCTTGAAAATAACATAAATAATATGCTCTGACCGCAATCCAGTAATGACGAAAACCTTCAGTTCAATTTGACTTTCTTCAGTTGGTCAACCTCGAACAACAACTATTTCATTGCCCACAAACACCCAAATATGTGTCAATTTCCAGTTTCAATCAATATCCCATTCACAAACTCAACTCCATATCCAGAGTTGACACGTATTTGTTCACACGTAAGACCCAGAGATAACAAGTTTCACTCGTTGACGGAACAACATCTCCGGTCTCACAATAATCGTGTACACCTGGCCATACAGACGAAAACTCCAAAACACTCTTTTTTTTTTTTTTTTTTTTTTCTCGTTAACTTCGCCTGTCCATAACTTCGCCTGGCAATAACTTCGCCTGAGATAAGCGAACTTGTGAGGTAGGCGAAGTTGTGAATAACTTCGCTTAACCTTATATCTTCGCCTAAACCCTAAAATTTAAGCGACAACTTCGCCTGAACCCCATAACTTCGCCTGCGGCGCTGATCGGCCAGAAACGATCAGAAATGTGCCAGAAACACCAAAACACAAATCTCGAACCATAGCATAAGAGCCTAAGGCTCTGATACCACTTGTAAGTCCCCCGCCCCGGGGCGTCGCCGATCGATACGAGATCGGCAAGACGTCTAGGAGAGCGGAATCCTCCTAGACTCGTTTATGGTGTAGAAGACGAAGAACACGATTACACACAAACACATACACGAACAAACACACGAGTGGGATAAACACATCTGCAGATCTTTTATATAATAACTAAAACACTTAATACCAAACATGAAAACAAATAACACGGCCGACCCGAGGTGAGCTCTACCTCGGGTCGTCCCACACGACTCTCACTCTTGGTTTCTCTCTAGACAAATAAAACTAATCACTAAACTCTCAATTTCTGGATTATCCACCTAATCAAGACACAGCCGATATATATAATCACAACTTCACGGGCTTGGGCTTGGGCCAGTAGGCGAAGTTGTTACAACTTCGCCTAAGGCGAAGTTGTTATAACTTCGCCTATGGCAGAAGTTGTTACAACTTCGCCTATGGCGAAGTTGTTATAACTTCGCCTATGGCGATCCGTTTCGGCTGAACAGAATTGCATAGCGACGGTCACAAAACATGCACCAACAGACTCCCATTTGACCGTTGCTCTCAATTTTAACAAACACAAAAGATCATCTGTTACAAAACATGCACCAACAATACTAAATAATTAAAACTCTAAATAATAATAACTAATGATTACTTTAATTAAACTAATAATAAACTAATAAAACTTAACCCTAATTAATATAATAATAATAATAAAGCATAATCATAACCTTAAAACTAATTAATTAATTAATAATAAAACTTAAACCTAATTACTTTTAAACTAATAAACAAGTAAACACTTAGATTAATTCAGATGACAAAGATAACTACCTAGGCTAGAATCCCCAAAGTTACGGTTATTAATTAAATGGAAAACTCACGTTATGGAACTGGGATCATAAAATAGACCCTTGACAGAATACCCGAACAGGACCCTTGAACTTCAAGAAGACGCCTATGGATTTCTAACAAGTTTTAAGACTCACCAGTTTTATATTAAACTTTCTTATGGTTATTTAATCGCTTATGTCTAAGTATCTTTTATGACGAAAACCTACCTTACAACGCGGAATTCAAAAGATAGCAAAGCTGACTCAATTAACTTAATAGACTAAGCTGACAATCAAACCTAGACGGACTCCTTACGAAGAACTAAATCTAGCAATCCTGACCAACAAAGATCTATCAATAACCTATCACCTTACAGCTTTTTAGGCTGGCAGTTCACTTTTATCTGTTTAGTTGATTTTATTGTTTCTATGATTTTTAATGCATATTAATCACAAACTAGCCAAGAACACACAGTAAATGACCTAACAAAACCCTATCCTATGAAACAATCAACAAGGGAAATGTGAAACAATAAATTCAAGTAAACAAAACCAAGCAATCATACGCATCAATTAAATCAAACTCAACCGTTTACTTAGAACATAAAATCCATAACGAAAGGAAATCCAAATAAAATCAAACCGAACTAAGGTTCATCACGACCTAGGTAACTTATGGAATTTAGCCTAGCATCATGAAGTCTAAATTAAACAAAACAAGTAATAACGAAAACATGGTGAAAATATAAAGAACGGGGAATCGAAGATGATAAAACCCGTAAACTCGAATGTGAACGTGTAGCTCTTCACCGGCTGTCTTCTTGCCTTCAAAATCACCGCAAAGCTCGAAAATATGCTCCAATAACTCTCCAAAATTGGCTAGGGGCTTTAAGGTTATGTCAGGTTTAAGTTAAATGTGTTTAAATAACCAAAACAAGGCCCGACATTAAGCGAAACCGAAATTAATTAAGTCCAGTGTTGCCTAGGCGCCGCGCGGAGGGCATTTGGCCTCCCCCCTTCGCGCGACGCGAGATGCGTTTTTATGGGGCCAGTTTGACCGGTTCTCTGTTCTGGTTCTTCCTGACGCGTTCCCGATCTCCGTTTCGGCTCGTTTTAGCTTGTTTTTCGCCCTTTTTAATCACGATCAAATCCCGGAACCTACGAAACATAAAAACGTTAGTAGTATACAAATCTCGACTAAAAACGAATACAAACTATTAAAATATTAAATAAAATAAACAAGGGAAACATATATATTTAGCATTATATCATATAGTATATATAACAAAAATATGTAGCTGCAACAAGTCATATGAGAATAACAAAATAACCAAATGAGCAAGTATAACTGAGATGTCGAGAAGCACAAAGGCTAACGACTAGCGTATGATCATACTAGACTGAGATTATGTTGGACCTCTCCGAATGCGGAAGCATACAAAGCAAATAAGCACATAAACAAGTAAGGTATAAGTTGTTAACACATAAAACAAAGTTTCAGTTTTGTGTATAAGTATATGTGAGAAATATGTTTACGCATATGTCCCCAAAACCTGAGAAAACGAGTAAAATAAGGGGAATGTGGTACTCACCTCAATAGACGAACAATAGTAAAAAAGATAACAATAATAATGACGAAAGCGGATCACGCGCGTTGACGATAAGGCCTAATAAGGAAAAGAATACGAAGATACGCTTAAGTAAAGTACAAGATTTATTACGACGTCTAGATATACAATATTAAGTTAATATTATAAATATAATATCATATATAAGATTTATTATAAAAAATTATATCCCTTTACATATTCTTATAATATATTATAAAATTATTAGTTTGGTTTATATAGGTAAAACACATCTTAAAAATTTTACCTTTAGATTTATAGATATCTTTATATATATAGTTTACTTGATTAAAACATTAGTCTTCAAATTATAATATACTTTAGTTATATTTACATATACGTGTATAAGCCTTTATGTATATACGAGAACGAAAATGAGAGTTAAACGGGTATTACAAGGCCGGTGTTTATTAAAATAACCTTATTTAATTTTTATTATTATTAATATAGTTATAATTTACATAAAAAGAATAATATTAATAATTTTTCACAAAGCAACGGCGCAGGGGGTCGAACCTGTGACCCCTGCCCCTAAACGAATGTTCTGTACCAACTGTGCTACCAGCTACAAGTGATTGTGAAGTAGTTCTCATAAGTTAAATACAAACTCGGCCAGAACCCAAACAAGAACAAACCCTAACAATATCAATTCGATCCATCCTGACATAATCAATCGGATTGATATTGGGGTTATGGATGAGCATGTTAGAGTGATCCTATTGATGTAATTAATTACCTTGTATGTCGCTATTTGATGGGTTACGAAGAACAGCAAGCGGCGGCCAAAAACGATGATGAACAGGCAATTGTGGGCTGTTATGATCAAATTAAGTATATGTGTTTTGTTCGCGATGGTACATAGATGCTATCAGGGTGTTTAATTGAATTAATAACAATGTTTTCGTGTCCAACAAGATTAAACGAGTGTCGGTTAGGTTAAAAGGAAAGAAGGATCAAGATTTGATACAATTAACATATTAGGGGTGTCGGTTAAGGCCGATTTCAATGATAATAAGAGATTTCCAAAATCAATTCCGACAATTAAGGTCCAAGTTATTGATTTATAAATGGGTTTACAAATTGGGTTAATGGGTTTCACTGGGTAAACGAATATAGGTCATGGGTTATTAAGTTAAAATAATAATATATATAATATTTGCATTTTGGACCCTGAGGACTTAAGGTGGAAACATAATTGGGTAAAAGTATAAGTTTAGGTTAATTTTTGCCAAATTATGAAAGTTATAAATATGTTTTACATAACTAATTAAATAATAACATAATAATTAATTTTTTTTATAAACGCGATATAAATAGCCCGAACGTAAGAGTGGGTCGGGTTTAAGAGTCCGAGTTGTTACAGTCTCCCCTACTTTAGTAAATTTCGTCCCAAATTAAAGGATTACTATAACGACACCAATAGATTTTGAGTAAATGAAAATTTTATAATTAAATTTAAAAATTCATAACACCGAACTTTGAATAGTTAAAATAACGCTTCAAATGTAAATCCGATAAGGGCACTTATATATAGGATGTACCAGCGGCGTATCCACCATGTCCTTATCATTTTTACATTTGTACCGTTATCCCAACTACTTTCTATTCTGTATTACGACACACAACTTTACCCTTCATGATTTCCATGCGTGAACTTCGATAATTATGTTCCGGACCATAATTATTGTTGTCGTCGGATGGTCCATATGATTCGTCTCATCGTGTGGATTTACAAAACGTTTGATTACAAACATGACTTTGAGGAAACAAAAGTTTTAAGGAGTTTTAATTTAGAACACTAGAAAGTCACCAATGTATAAAATTATTTCAAAAGTTGTGGTGGATTTTAATAAAGCAGAGAAATTTTTAAGACTTTTGAACGTAAAGATATAAGTATTTAAAGTTTAAGAAAGGGTAGATTATATATGGTTAATGTTAATGAAGGTAAAGAAATAAGATAGAAGTAGGCTTTAATAAACAACAAATGGACTTTAGTCAAGGGATAGAAGATAAATAGTTCAAAGGGGAAATAGTTCAAAGCCATAAAGAAGCGTTACAATACGTAATTAAGCAAAGACAAAATAAATTAAGATAGATAAAGGGAACGGCAAAGGTCTTCACGATCGTTGAGTAGCTTAATTGACATGTCTTGAGGTGCTATGAAGAGTTGCAGGAGTAGAATCAGTTGAGATAGGTTGATTCGACATTGCTTGGAAAACTGGAGTTTGAACGGTTTTCAAAAGAGTTGTTTGCTGGAAATATGCCTGGTAAACTTGAGCTTGCGGTTGCGGGGTTTGATAGAGTTGGGTTAAGTAAGGCTGACTTGATTGATGGGATGAGGTTGATGGGTTTGAGCCTGGTGAGCATGGGTCAAATAGTAGGGTATAGTCGTAGATTGGGCTTGATGAGCTTGGGTAAGTTGAGGGCACGTATTATGGAGATGACTTGGGTCCTTACAATGGTAGCAAGCACGGGTATTAGGAACATTAGGTTGAGCATGAGGGGTAGGTTGTTGCGGAACAGCTTGTGCAGTAGGCGGGACAAGTCAGGTGTTAGCAAGATGACCATAACAGTTACATTGGATGCAGCGACGACATAAGGATCTAACCGAGTGATGATAGTTACAAATGGAGCATAACGTTAAAGGACCGAGGTAAGGTTTCTTGTTTGAGGAAACTTGCGGGTGATCAGGATTTGTTGCAGCAAGGTTCTTACGTTTCTTGTTGTGAGGATGAGTGAAGGTAGATGGTTTGTAGTCACTAGCAGAGGAATTAGCAGGAAAAGTTGAGTCGGTTGCATTTATGTTTTGAATTTGTGTCACTATCCTAGGGATTGTAGCAGTTATCTCTTTGGTGATACATGCAGCTATATGGTGGTCGTGAGAATCAAACGACTGATGTCGAGAATTACGTTGGTTTGTTGAATGAGACATTCTATAGGGACCAAAAATGAGGATTTATAAAATGAAGGATAAATTGAGGAACCATTATGTGAAAATAATAATGTTGTGTTAATAACTGAGGAATTGCGTCGCGGGGATTAAAAGTAAAAGTTTATAAGATGAGGGGGGTACATTGCGTAAATAGTTATTAAATGATGTAGTCAATAAGATTAATGTGTGATGACTACATGAGGAGTTAAGTCAGTTTAAAATTTAGATTATTAAATTTACAATAAACTAACCAAATATAAATTGTGGATGTTGGCCTCCCATGAGCTTTCCATGGCCATTTGAATGGCCCAACGAACTAACGAAAAAACAGCTGAGTTGGACAGCCCATGAGCGTTACATGGCATTTTGATTATCCCAACTAATTAACGAATTAGCAATGCAATGAATTTTATCGGCCCAATGAGCGTTTGATGTAGATGTCGTGCTCTAATCAAAAACAAGTATTTATGAAGCGTAAATACCTATAACTAGTACAGGTAAGTAAGGTCGTCTCCACAGGGAATCAGTGGAAAGTGAAAGTAAAGTTCATTATTATTAATTATTAGTCTAGACGGACAGTCGATGTCAAGCAGTTTGTAAAGATGATAATAAGAACACACGATTACTTGGAAAAGTTTGTAAACAATTATGAGAGAAAGATTCACTTCAGGTTCAGGTAAAGTGATAACCGACTAATCACAGATTCTTTAAGATTAATTGCGCAGTAATTACTAAACCTAACAGTTGGGTTGTGAGGACAAACGATACCCTATTGTAGGTTCCCAGCCGGATCTACACGAGATATCGTGTTCTACGTAGGTGCGGAATCCCTAAGTAAGACGTTACGAGCGTAGAAGACTAAACGATTAAACACGTTACAATAAACACAAAGACGTTATATTGCAACCGTTAACACGTGATACTATGATCACTGAATACAAACTCTCTCGAACTCGAATGACAACTTCTGTGAATCTATTTAACAACTGCCGTAACCTAGCAGACTATATAGGCGACAACTTCGCCTGGTAAGTTCAGGCGAAGTTGTTCCTAACTTCGCTTGTTCCACAAGTTCGCCTACATACAAAACTCAAATCAAACTAACACGATTACAGACACTCGACACTGAACTACTGACATCATGCACCAACAGACTCCCCCTTGGCAGTAGCTTTATCTCTTTAGCTTCAAACACGTGTCTTGTAATCTTCAACAATCTTGCATCTTCATCTTCAAGCATGAACTCCTTCGCGTACACAAACTGATACAATTCTTTGATATTTCTTCGCTTCGTCTTTCCAAGCAGGAATATAAAAGATTTTCTTCTCATTCAGCACTTGCAGATCAGCTTGCGACAAGTTCACTAGATGCATCGGATCGTACACTCTTAGCACCTCTTGTTCATCTTCGTCTTCCATCACTGCTTCAGCTGTTTCACAATCAACAAACCACCACTTTAGATCTTTGAGCACATCCTTGGGCATCTGTTTCATCGGCACTTCTTTAAGGCACCAGATCGGCTTATACTTCATAATCATCCAAGGTTTTCCATCTGCTCTCAAACCTCTATCCTTGTCTTCAACAAGTTTTCCCTTTTGTGGTTTCAACAGCTCAAATTTCTTCTCTTTTATACTCTCTTTCCACACAATTTTCCCAATAACTCTAGCCATATTATCATCACTTCGGTTAATCAACCCCAATCTGGCTAAGTCTTTCACATCACATTCTGGCAGTGTATTCAACGATCTTAACAGTCTTTTGAAATACTGAACACCGTCATATCTCTTAATCACGAAGAGCCTCAACTGCTCATCATATATCCAGCAAATAATCCTTTCTTCTCTGCGTATCCCCCAAGGGACCAGAGTATCCCATCCTCAAAAACGCTCCATCACGGAAAGGAGCTACAAACTCTGTCGGGTCATCCCTTGTCTCATTTCCAAACCGTAAAGCCGCCCGGATTTGTTCAGAAGAGAACTGAACAATCTGATTGTTTCTGTTGCGCGCATCACCGGGGGTTCGACTCTACAGTCATATTCCACGGTCTGCCAAAAATCCTCAATGTTGGGCAAGGATATCAGCAGAGTTGTTGTAATCGCGTGGAATATCCGCGAGCGTAAAAGAAATGTGATGATTTCGTGGAAATCATCAACTCCGCTCGCCTCCGGGTCTAATGTTATATACATGTTATGACCCGGGAAGAACTGTCTCTGGTTATCACCTCCGTCATCACCGCCTGCACCACCTGCTCCAGCAACAGCAGCCATATCTGCAACAAACAGGTTAAGTTAGATAAACGTCAAGGCAAATCACAAGTTCGCCTGTTACCATGAGCGAAGTTGTGATCTATTCTGAATAGGCGAAGTTAAAGGTGGGGCGAAGTTAAGAAACAACTTCGCTTCAACTTGAACTTCGTCTGATAACCGTTAAGTAAAATGGTCCAGGCGAAGTTAAAGAGAACTTCGCCTAACCACAACATCGCCTCCTAAACTGTTTCAAACTTAATTATCAGGCGAAGTTTGACCTCAGGCGAAGTTACGGATAACTTCGCCTAAACTGTAACTTCGCCGAATTTGAATCGGCAACAGTTAGGTTTATTGAACGACGTGTAGATGATGAAATTGGAGATCGAGGACTCCGTAACACATGATTTTATGAAGTTTTAGACGTTCAAGTAAATTACTATCACGTAATAACAAGTTTGAAATCGGGTGTTTAAGGTTCGAAAGAACGAGGTCGTTAATCGAGTCGAAACGACCGATGATTAACTTCAATTGACAGAGATTTTACGATAAAAGAACCCTACACACCTTGAAATCGGATTGAATCGAAAGAAAGTTAACACAGATTGAAGAACGATAAGTTCGCTTAGGTTATACGGAGATAAGTTCGCTGAGATTTGGAAAATAATAAATCGTCTGACCTTAAAACTTCTTTTTATAGGGTCAAAGTTAGTACAGGCGAAGTTATCGATAACTTCGCCTATTCCAGGCGAAGTTATGAACAAGTTCGCCGGTATTTACAAAACAAACCCCTATACTTTGAACAATTTTCAATAAAGTTTTAAAACTTCCTTTAAAGCGTTAAATGATACGATCAAGACCAAGTAAACAGGTATAAAATCAAACAATTACAAAAGTAACAAAAATTTGAAAAATTAAAGTTCACGGGATCAAATTTCAGTCTCGACAGGGACTACCATATTTTAGAAAAGATCCGAACAGGAATCATACTAATTACGTGACTGTCACACAGATCCGTGTTCAGCTGTATTATGACATAAAGAGACAGGTTGTAAGCAGGTAATATACTTAAAATGGTTTTCATCGTTTCTGTGATACGAGTTAGGTTCAATTACGCTCAAAACTTAAGTGGGCAATAACTCAGAGATTATGATGCCTCGTATCTATTCTCAAAGCGTATTTGGCTTTCCCCAAGTCACCCCGAATTGACCTCGACCCGTAGTGTCTGATTAAGTAGTAACTACTCTTCGATCTTAGACTCTGCTTCCCGTTCACCTTCTTGCGTCTTGATTGATAATCATTAACATTATGAACTCTAGAATACCCTTTTTTTTAACTTGTATATACACAACTTCAAGTAGAAAACAACTGCAAGTCCCGAATCTGGATCACTGCAGTGTCTTGACACGTTATCTTCACGGGAATCAGAACACTCACGGGCTCGTGTATGACTGGGTAATAGCTTTTCTGCCTATCATTCGGAAAGATATGTATGAAGACATGCACAACTCTTAAGGAGTTTCCACATAAAATCGAGTAGATTTAGTTAGTATCACTTCTACTTTTACGCACCATAAAAAGCTACTATGACATACAATGACTGTTCTAAAGTCTTTTAGGCCTAATAACTTCACTAGTTAAGCACACAAAATTAGTATATCTATCACTTTCCAAGGTTGGATCAATTTTCTGTTAACATAGTAAAGAAACTTCTTACGAAGTAGTAGACTTGAAAAATAATTTCATCTCCCGGAAAGAAAGAAAACAAAAAAAGTTAACTTCAATCGCCCCTACCAAATCAAAGTCTTCAGATAAACGGCTATCCCGAAGATCCAATGGATCAGCTGGACCGACCACATACAAGTATGTGTCCTTCTAACTAAGTATGATCGAGTAATTTTCAGCGAAAGAATAAAAACAAATCATAAACCGCCCCGATCAGTTTCAGTTATCTGGTTAATGGCTATCCTTATATTCAACAAGTAGAAATGAGGACCAAACATATCCGAAGATATGTCCTTCAAACTGAAGTAACCGACATAATTCTAAGCGATAGTGACGTTTTTTTTTTTTTTTTTTGAAACACAAAAACACACGACATGGTTACTCGGGATTGATCATCCCATTCAGCTCAACAAGGTTTTGAAAGCTAGTTTTGTCAAACGCTTTCGTGAACAAGTCAGCGAAATTATCTAACGTGTCAACCTTTTCGAGCACAATCAGTTTCTTCTCAGCACAATCCCGTATAAAATGATGACGAATGTCAATATGTTTAGTTTTACTGTGCTTTACGGGATTGTTAGTTACTGAGATAGCAGCAGTGTTATCAATGCAAATAGGAGTAAGTGAGAAATTCAGACCATAATCGCGCAACTGTTATTGAATCCAAAGAACCTGGGAGCAGCAGTTGGATGCTGCCATGTATTCTGCCTCACAGGTTGAAATGGCGACTGAGGTCTGCTTCTTGCATTGCCATGACACTAATCTGCCACCAAGAAACTGACATCCACCTGTCGTTGACTTCCGACTCTGATTGCACCCTCCATAATCAGAATCTGTGTAAGCGACTAGCTCCAAGTCTCCTCCTCTCGAGTACCACAACCCCAGCTTCGGCTTGCCTTTGAGATATCGCAGTATCCTCTTCGCACCCTTCAAATGAGATTCTTTTGGGTTTGCCTGAAAGCGTGCACAAAGACAAACAGCAAACATTATATCAGGCCTAGAAGCAGTTAAGTACATTAAAGAACCTATAATT
Source organism: Bidens hawaiensis (assembly GCF_021521415.1). Lineage (NCBI taxonomy): Eukaryota > Viridiplantae > Streptophyta > Magnoliopsida > Asterales > Asteraceae > Bidens > Bidens hawaiensis. The sequence goes on from NW_027495468.1 coordinate 45,275, forward strand.
GCCCGATATTGGGTTGGGTCCACGTCTGCATCGTTGTCTGAATCAGCACCCAATTTGTGATTGACGCAGACTGGAGTATCATATGGAGTGCTGTCCTCCATCTTGAAACGTTTGAGAACATCATGGACATACTTTGTCTGATGAATGAACATCCCATCTTTCTTCTGATCAACCTGCAATCCTAAAAAGAAGGTTAGTTCACCCATAGCACTCATTTCAAATCTCTTCTTCATGACGGCCTCAAACTCCTGACACATGGCGACCATTGATGCAGCAAAGATAATGTCGTCCACGTAGACTTGCACCAGTAGAAAGTCGCTCCCTTTTCTCTTGAAGAACAATGTGCTATCAATCTTACCTCTTTCAAACTCATTCTCAAGCAAGTAATCGGATAACGTTGAGTACCAGGCACGAGGTGCCTGATGTAGTCCATACAGCGCTTTACTTAGCTTGTACACGTGATCGGGAAAGTCAGGGTCAGGAAAACCCGGAGGTTGCTCAACGTACACAACCTCATCGACTTTACCATTTAGGAACGCACTCTTCACATCCAACTGAAAGACCTTCATCTCCTTATGAGCAGCAAATGCCAAAAACAAACGAATGGCTTCCAATCTTGACACAGGAGCAAACACCTCATTGTAATCAATCCCCTCTTGCTGATTAAAGCCTTTAACAACCAGCCTCGTCTTGTTCCTGATAACAATCCCTTTCTCATCTCTCTTACATTTGAAACGTGCCTATCGCATGCACATTCTTCGGTTTTGCAACCAAATTCCATACTTCCATTTTCTTAAACTGAGCTAACTCTTCTTGCATGGCTTCGACCCACGAGCTGTCCTTAAGAGCCATTTGATAGTTCTTTGGTTCAATCTGGCTGATGAAGCAGGTGTACAAGCATTCGTTGATAATGCCCGTGTCTTTAATGCATGTGTAAACACAGGTGTGCTCATTCAAGCTTTTTCTTGTTTGTACACCGGCAGACAGATCACCTATCACGTTCTCCAAAGGATGATCTTTGTGAATTCTCGTAGTCGGAACCGAACTGACATTCAGATTATCTTCCAAGTTCGAAGATAGCTCATCATTGGGTGATTGATGTTGAGAGTGAAACGGATTGATGAATTCCTCTTCAGTAGGGGTATTGACAGCATTTGACGAGGAAGGCTGACATTCATCATACTGTGGTCGTTGCACCAAAGTGTCTTCCTCATCGCATATCATCTTCGTAGCAATTCTTTCCTCAACTTCTGCAAAATCCAGATAAGGTATGTTAAAAGATTTAAAAAGTCTATCATAGTCGAAAACCCCAGCGGGTCCCGTGCTTGGTTTTGGTGATTTGTAACTTGTGATATCAGTGTTACACACCACCTCAACCTTGCTGGTCGATGTATTTAAAAAGTCTATCTTCATAGCAATTCTTTCCTCAACCTTGATATCAGTGTTGCTAACAAGTTCGCTTATATGGGCGAACTTGTTAGACAAGCGAAGTTATCTGTTGGGAGTCCCAACAACGTATCCGACTAAGATTCCTTCGTCGGCTACTTCACCAAATTTTGAATTGGTCTTTAATATCGAACACGGGGACCCGAATGGTTCAAGACCACTCAAGTTGGGCTTTCTCCCATGCATAAGTTCATAACAGGTTTTATTTAATCTTTTAACAGTTAACACTCTATTAAGGATATAACAGGCTGTTGCAACAGCTTCAGCCTAGAACACCACAGGAAGTTTCGAATCAGCCAGCATGGTTCTGGCTCCTTCAATTAAGGTTCTGTTCTTCCTCTCAGCCACTCCATTTTGTTGCGGTGTATACGGTGCGCTGTATTGTTGTTCTATCCCCTTCTGTAAGCAGAAGATCTTCATCTCATAGTTCTTGAACTCAGTTCCATTGTCACTCCTGATGAATTTAACCCGTTTCCCCATGATATTCTCAACCTTGGTAATCAAATTCTTTACCATCTGCACTGTTTCATCCTTTGACTTCAGGAAATATACCCCGGAAAATCGAGAGAAATCATCAGTGATCACCAAGCAGTAAGATGTTCCTCCTAGACTTTTTACATTCACGGGACCGAAGAGATCCATGTGAAGTAATTCTAGGGTACTGACAATTGAATTGACCTTCTTGGTGAGATGGGATTTCTTGTGTTGCTTTCCCTTTTTGCATGATAAGCATTTGTCTTCAAAGTTGAAATTCTTCAAGGGAACACCCAGCACAAGCCCATTTTTAACAAGGTAGTTCATTTTCCGAAGATGAATATGCCCCATTCTCCTATGCCACAACTCGGACTCCGATTCAGTTTCTTTTGACAGAAGACACGATTCTTCTGTGGCCATCTCAGTCGACCTCATATCAATGATATACGTATTCTTCACTCTTGGAGCCTTCATAACAATCCAATTCTCTGGTATCTTGAAACCAGGATATAGCACGATCGCCTCATTATTTGTAAAATGTACGGTGTACTCTTTGTCACAGATCTGCGAAACACTTAGCAGATTGTGCTTCAGTTCTTCAACAAAATTTACTTTCTCCAAAGTCATCTTTCCATTCGACACCGTCCCTATTCCTGTAATCCTTCCACCGCTCTCTCCTGCGAAACTCACTCTTCCTCCTTGAACAGGTTTCCAGTCGTGTAACAATTTCTTGTTACCTGTCATGTGCCGGGAACAGCCGCTATCCACAACCCATTGATTCTTGGCAGCCCTGTTCAACTGTTCCTGCACGATTAAAGCAGATGATTAATATCTGGGGACCCAAGACCGATTGGTCTTGGGTCGATACATCCCGTACCTTGGCTGTCCAAAGTTAGTATCATAATAATTTCTGTGAGTCCTAACAGGATACCTTCTTGTGGATTGTCTATGAGGCCATTAAAACCTTCGTGAATTAAAAGAATTATTACTTATAGTTTGGTTATTAGCAGTGAAAAACTGAGATCTTTTTATTTGAAAACCTGAATTAGACCAATTTCTGAATTTTGATGGGTTTTCAGTTTTAACATATCCGTTAGTTCTATTCTCAGTTCTCGAAGGCCTAACATCTCTGAATCTCTGCTTCAGAGGGCAATCAGCAACAAGGTGTCCTAATTGATTACATCTGAAACAACTCCTGTGTTCAACTCTCTTTTCCATAGTTGTTTTAGATGTTAAGGCTGTATTACCGCCCGTTTGTCTCACATAAGGTGGGACATACGGGTTTAGTGGAGACTTCTTTTCAGGTGTTTTCTTTTTCTCTCCACTTTTTGGTAACACTTCCTCTTGTTTTGTCTCACTCGACTCAGATGACTTGTCCGAGTTTGATGAGACAGGACTCGGAGCAGAAATCTTAACACTAGTAACAGGCTTACTTGTTTCGCCTTTACTAACTTCTGGTTCTCTAATCGTTACCATAACTGGAATTGTCTGACCATAGTCAACATCGACAGTTTCTGATTACTAGGGTCATAAGTGTAATTATGATCGAAAGGTGGTGGAACTTCATGATAACCAATTCCTCCCCTTTTTGGGGAACCTTGATCACTAACGAGGTGTTCAAGTATAGCGGAGGAATTTCTGAATTGCTCAAGTTTCCTGTTAAGTTCCACCACTTTCACCCGGTGATCAGCTATCTGTTTATCCCTTTCAGCTATTAGTTTAGTTTTCTCTTCTAGTACTTCATAGCTAAGATCAATCACTTGAATTTTTTCAGCAAGCTTTGCTTTAAGACTTTTAATATCTTTCTCACTAGCTTTAATTTTTACTTTGTAACTATTTTCTCTAGCTTTAGTGAAATGATGATCTTCTTTTAATGTTTTAAATTGCGCATCCAAACTAACAAACTGATCAGTTATAGTTGTCAGTTGTTCAGACAGATGTTCACACTTAGTACAAGGGAGTTCGGTACTTACCTCGGAGAGCTGGTCTGCCACATCTGCCATGTAAGCTTCATTTTCGCCAGTTCCCTTCTCACTATCCGCAGTTTCGATGTTTGCCAAATTGGCCTGTTCAAATACTTCTTCAACATGCAGATTCCAGTTGTACTCCTCATTCTGTCTGGAAATCATGGCTCTATAGTCATTACCACTACCACTCTGCTGTGTAGATCTGTTTTGATTGCGTTCTACACGTTCATTTTTGCACTCTTTTGTAAAGTGGCCATTCTGCTGACAGTTGTAACAGCGAACCTTCGACTTATCAAACCCTGGCCTCTCACCGACAAACTTCTTGCCAGTCTTCTTCATGAACCTCTTAACCCTTCTCACAATCATAGCCATCTGCCACTGCAGATCCATCTCCTCCAGATCATCAGCATCGATCTGATCATAGTCTTCATCCAAAATTGCAGGATCAACAATCTTACCCTGAATGTAATTCTCATACGAAGCAATAAAAGATGCATAGAGAGCAAACTGCTGTTCAGCAGATTTAACACCATGGGCATCTTCGAGTAGTTGTTGTTTGAAACACTTGGGGAAAAACTACTCTTGGTTGCTTGAGGTTGAGAAGCATTTGATCCTCCAGCTACAAAGCACACATCACCGTTCATGTTGAGAGATACATGTCCTTCGTGTGTTGAGTTAGCGCCTGACTCTCCCTTAGAGTAATAAGCAGATGATTCAGTTTTCGAACTTGATCCTGAGTTAACCTTTGCACCATACATACCCGGATCTTGAACCTGATCGGTAGGTGTCTCCTTTCGTACCATGTTCAGTTCAAACATTCTTAGCTTGTTAACTGCTGTCTCCAGGTCATAGTCAGCAAAGTCTTTGTCGTCTCTCATCAACACAGTATACATCTCCCATTTCGGTGGGAGAGCATCAAGAAGCTTTTCAACAATCTCATCTTCTTTGTAAACAATTGAATAGTTGCTGAGTTCAGTCATCAGATGATAATATCTAGTGATGATATCATCAAGTGATTCATTCTTCAGATACTTGAATACCGAGAATTGGGTTTTTAGAAGTTTAATCTTCGATGCACGAATTCCCACATTGCCCTCAAACCAGTTTTCAAGCGCTTCCCAAAGCTCTCTGGCAGTTTTATACTTTCTGAAAGTGTGCAGAATCTCTTGTGGAAGAGCCATTGTAATTGCTGCATGAGCTTTGCTTTCGGCCTCATACATTTTCTTCTCTTCTTCTTCCATCTCTTTGTATTTCTTGATCTGATCAAGACCCTCATACTCAGCAGTAGGTGGAATGTAACCATCTTGTATGCACACCCACATCTTAGCATCTTGGTACTTGACATATTGTTCAAAACGATCTTTCCACGCTACATAATCGGTTTTCTTAAGCATCTTCGGTGCCTTTGTAGCCGAACCCGCTTCCACTTCCATCTTAACTAGTTCCGTAATGTTTATTGAAGACATCTTTCATGAAACCCAAAGAAACTCGAAAAATAAAAATTTATTTTAAACAGTACTGTAGGCGAAGTTGTTGATAACTTCGCTTAAGTCTGAACTTCGCTGATTCTGAATTCGCTTCCTTTTTAAATTCGCCTGATTCAGCGAGGTTGTGAATAACTTCTCTTAAGGTAAGCGAACTTGAGAGGTAGGCGAAGTTATGGGTAACTTCGCTTGAGATAAGCGAACTTGAGAAGGTAGGCGAAGTTGTGGATAACTTCGCTTAACCTTATATCTTCGCTGAAACCCTACGAACAGTGACGGCAACTTCGCCTGATGAACACGATGAATATGCAGGTTTGATTTCTGGATTTTACGAGGTTTGTGAAGGTGTTATGGGTTGTTTATGATTGTAGGAGGTGAGTAGGACACAAAAACTCAGAAAACTCGTCCCGCGAATAGTCGAACGGAACGATTTCTACACCCGCGTGATAATCCCGAACCACACAATCGAGCAAAAGCTCTGATACCAATTGTAGGTTCCCAGCCGGATCTACACGAGATATCGCGTTCTACGTAGGTGCGGAATCCCTACGTAAGACGTTACGAGCGTAGAAGACTAAACGATTAAACACGTTACAATAAACACAAAGACGTTATATTGCAACCGTTAACACGTGATACTATGATCACTGAATACAAACTCTCTCGAACTCGAATGACAACTTCTGTGAATCTATTTAACAACTGCCGTAACCTAGCAGACTATATAGGCGACAACTTCGCCTGGTAAGTTCAGGCGAAGTTGTTCCTAACTTCGCTTGTTCCACAAGTTCGCCTACATACAAAACTCAAATCTAACTAACACGATTACAGACACTCGACACTGAACTACTGACATCATACACCAACACCTAACCGAATTGTTGACATAACTGAACTCCGTTTTACCCAATTACCAGTTTAAAATATGAAAATCAGCTATAAGCAATGACTAACGATTATTGGTTCAATGACATAAGAGCAAACCCTACATGTGATGAACACAACCAGAAAAGTGATGCAAAGTTTGACAATCAAAATCATAAACTGTTTAAACAATCAACTCGTAATGTAAAACAAGATTAAAAACAATCAATCAAGTTCATACTCATTCAAAACATAGAATCTGATCAAAGTTAGTTTACACAAAACCCTAGCCTAAAGTGAATACAATGGTTTTAGCCTGACATCGGCATCACGAAAGATTCGCTTATCTGACGAGAGGATGAAAGCATGCAATGAACGAACGAACCGGAGGCTTCGGGATGGTGGAAAATCGTCCTAGGGCTTGTACTTCGTTGGAGGAATGAAGGATATCTCGAATGGGGGCTGAAAAACTGATTATATCAAAGTTAGGGTTATTTTTCTCGTCAGGAGGATCTTACCGCGTCGCTAACATCCCAGGGGTGTGATTTTCGCGCCGCGCTAAAGACTCAAAATTTTGATGATCTTAGATATACGCTGACATCGTACCCTTTAGCACCGCGCTAAAGGTGTCTGACAGAATTTTCTTTATTTTCATCATTTATTTTGCATAGGAAAGCGTGCCAATCATCATAAGTCTTCTATATCTTCGTTCCAAGCCCGTAATTCATCCCGATAAGCATCCTTAACGTCAAGTATCCTGAAACACATAAACACGCTTGAAGTACCAAAGTTCACATAATATTTAAACTAAAAGTAAACAAAAACTATAATATTATACACGACTTTTGCCCGACCATCACATCCCCACACTTATCTTTTGCTTGCCCTCAAGCAAACTCTCATGCAACACATACACCTCGATCGATGATTCATAAATTACCAAGATTAATACTGGTGAGGTATAAGGTCATACCCAATTCCCAAGAACTGACACTATCAAGGTTGATAACCCACCAAATAATTTAATGTTACAATTTAAAACTATGGAACCGCCTAAACGAGTGTACTTTGTTTCCGGTTAACGCACACATGGTCATACCCCTCATAATATAACATCTCTCCACTCGGTTTAATATCTGGACTAGCAAAAGATGTGCTAGTATCACTATGCTCTCAGTATCACTCATAAGCAAATATTCATTCATAAAGCTGCTTTGACACAAATGCAAATCAAGAGGTCTTATAAGGGTTGTAACGGGATGGAAGGGAAATTTTGAAGTAGCTCAGACGATCCGATCCGGCTTATTACAAAACAACTAGATAAACAATGACTTAATTTATTCCAGCGATTAACAACTAAACAAACTCACTGACTTTCATTTACAACCAATACTGACTAGAACATTGACTCTTTTTTTGAGCTTTTCTTTGACTTTTTATTTATATTTTTTCTTCTTTTTTTCTTTTTTTTACAAAGCATAATAATGTAATGCTTAATTCTGAAACAAATACAAAATCAAAAACAAATACAATTACAAATAAACCTAGTAAGCCGGATCGTCTCGTAACATAATGTCGGGGTCAACAAAATGAAAAATAAGTCCAAGGAAGGTTTTCTAAGGGACCCAACCCCCCGCCCCTCACATTAACCATCCTCATATGTATAATGTATGAGGCCCCAACCCCCCAGTACCCACACTCACACTCATCCAGACGAGTCTTAACCTAATTGCCTCTATCACTTTTGCATTCATGCCAACTACGATCCCGTAATGCATGAACATCAATGAAAGCACTCAAATGACATGTGTGTACTATATATTATATGTGTATTATATATATTTGGGTCAACTCACACACGTACCAGAAGAATAGGGCTGACGATATAAACATGTGTACCTGTCCCCATGACTCGTTATCCCCGCCTAAACGATCCCATTTTCAAAATTTCTTTTTGAAAAACATTTGCATGGGAAGACTTTCGAGAAGCTTAAAAACTGACCATGACCAAAGACCTCTACTTGGCATTAATAATAGCAATAAATTATTTACAATTCCGGCTTTTGCGCACAATCAAGACACTCTAAGGCAAAAATTTTAATTTTACCCCCATCCCCACACTTGAGGTTGACATTGTCCTCAATGTTTAAAATTTAGCATTCAAAAGAACATTAACGAGGACGGGGTTAAAATTTATTTCTTATTTTATTAATTTTAAAACCGGGCTTAATGCGGCGGTCTTAAAAATTATACAACTATACAATTACACTTTTAACAATAAAACTAAGAAAACAAAAAGAATTATGAAAAAAAAATCACCTGATAAGGAAAATAAGCCACTCAAATATACTCTTGCTTGCACTCAATGAACCCGGCTCCTCAATTCACTCAACAATATCTGCAAACTCTCACACGTGTAGAAGCACGCTTCTCACAACCATTAGGATAGGTATTTTAAACCGTTTGCAAAACCGTTAATTTTAATTACCAAGCCAAGTTATATAAATTTCATAATTAAATTTGTTAATCTAGTAAAATTGTTAAATGACCTAACTCACTTTCGTAGGAATCACGATTGCATTTAGCGTATGCAACAAGCTCTTTAAACCCCCTGGTAGCCCGTGTGGACGAGTGAGGTCTCGTGAGGGTTTGTAGTGAACTACACCCACAAAGTTCAAACACAACACAAAAATACAAATAAACAGCAGCAGTTATAAAAGTTATGCATATATTACCCTGCCGATTACCCCTTTATACATTTTCCCCTTAAGTATATTAAGTTTAGTACAGACCATAATGATATAAAAACAAAAATAAGGGAAAAATAAAATATAAACCCAAAATTAATCGGCTGCTACTGCTAATGCTTCCATCATCAACTACTCCTCTTCACCGGCCTCGCCGGTGCCCGAACCTCCTGCCTCAGAATCATGCCCAGCATAACCTGATCCACCCATGTCAGAAGACGGCCTCAAACAGTCTGGAATCGGTACCTGCAAATGATCAAATAAAGCGCGAAAACAAGTCTGGCTCTCCTCATGCATCACCAGCTGCCGTTCAAACACATACTCTAAGGTCAACGGCTGTGGCTGTGGTGGTAGACGTGTCGGGCGTGGTGCTCGTATGCGGGGCTGAGCAAGTGGTCTCTCAATCTGAGGTCTCTGCGAACTATTGCCTGTCCCAGCTGAACCACGTGCCTCCACCCAACGTGGAGGATCATCATACGTACAAATACCCGCCTTCCGTGCATCAACTACATTCACAACCTTTGTGTCCAGTCCCAAAGTCAAATAATCATCAGAATATTTCTCAAACACCCCAATGACGCTGCAATCTGTGAGATAATGCCCCCCAAAGACAACCTAGTCGACACAGCCTCAGGACGACGTGCACCCCGGTTCATGGATGATAATAAAAGGGTAGCCACGTTAACGTCATGTTGGCCAATAATGCTATACAAACATAACAAGTCCAGGTTGCTACACTTTTCGTGACTCGATTGACGGCCAACGAAAGTGGAAGCAATAACTCTATGAATATACCTGTGAACGGGATCCCGAATGGCAGATGAAACCGCATTACTAGAATGCGGGCCCTCAGCAATAGTAGACCAAAAAGCAGTCAAATCAACTGCTGTAATCCAATACCGTCGGGTCCCCTGAGTATAACCCCGAACACTCTCCGTAAAAGCACGCGACAACACCTCCTCCGCAGTATACAACCCGGTAAGTACCGCAAATCTCGGCACGGACGTCTCTAATAATTGCCTCCCCAACGAAAACGATACCGCATGTTCACCATTGAAGTCACCATTCTTGTGTCTAAAGGTAGCATAAAACTCGTGAACCCACTCGACATATTGTTTCTTATCAAACTCCAATATCGTGGCCCAACGTGGCCCCAACAAAGTCCTAACCCTCTCGACCTGACCCAATGTGTCCAACAATCCCAATCAAACGTACGATGACGTAATAGTGACACATCCGAAATTCAATCATATATTTGCCTCTTTGAGGTATTTAAACTGAACCTCAATATAATATGTGGGGTATCCTCGTCCCCCATAACCTCATCAACAGACTCCTCCACAATCGGGATTTCTTCCACTTCATAACGAATACGACGACTATATTGCTGAGCTACCGGGTCATACTCGGGCTGCCAACGGGGTCGCTTGCGCCTCGCGGGTCTCGAACCACTTTGTTCGTGTGACATATCTGCAAATTAATAATTCCAATAATCAGTTCGGGTCACACGTAATCGTATTGATAATCGTATAGTGTTTCGGTCGCCATTGTCAATACGATAAAACAATGACTACTATATATATATATATACAAATAATTATAAAACTAGAAAAATAAATAAAACAAAATTGTCGGGAATGCAAGTATTAAGCTTAGAAAACTCGATTTATCAACCCGAATTGAGATTGAGTACGGGTGATTAACCATTTTACTCCTGTAAAGTTCAACTAATAAAAATAATTCCCGACAATCCATCGACACGACAACGAACTAAAACAAATGTTTACAAAACTTTGTCCCGACATTCAAATATTTTCATTCAAAAATTTACCACCCCGGGCAATATCCGACCTCAAAAATTCGTCACGACACATTCAAAAATCCCCACAAATCGAGATAATCATATTCATTTGAAACCCAACAAACACACTTTTTCATTCAAACACTTGTTTTGATCTTCAATTTATCACTTGTTTATCCCGAGCATGCCCGACACCCCAACCCATAGAACCGTAACAATGGTTTTTACACCTAAAAACTCATCCCGACACACAAATCCATATAACCCGGTTCTCACTTATCAACAAATTTTCATTCAATACAATTCACAGCCGACACCCATTAAACAAGGAAAACCAAAACAAGTACATAATCAAAGCATAATGACTTGCACTCGTACCTAGGTTCGATTGAACAAGATATTAAAAAGTAACGGTGGCAGGGGCTGGTGTGGTGTAGGGCCGGCGGTAGTGTACGGCGGAAGTAGACGGAGGGTGGGTGGAGATAGTGACAGAAGACGGCGGATGATAGTGGTGGTGGTGCGGTGTGAAGGTGGGGTGGAGACGGTGGTGCGGTGGTTGGAACAGAAGAGAGGTGGAGCTAGGGTTTGCAGCTGTAGTGGAGTTGGTGTACTGACGGGAAGACGGTGGAAGGAGATGGGGGATAGTGGTGGTCGGCTGGATGTGATGAGACGGAGGTGACGGCGGTGTGCCGGAGATGTGGTGACGGGGAGAGTAAGGTGTGGTTTGGCGGAGCTGTGGTGTAGTGGAGAAGACGGAATGCGGAGGTGGGTTTTTGGGTATGGTGGAGAAGGATGGACGGGTTGTGGTGGTGGTTGTCGGCCGAAGATGGTAGTCGGTTGGAGATATAGTCAACCGGAGATGGTGATGTTTGATTGTGGTTGGTTTGAAAGAGATAAGGAAAAAAGATAAGGGGATTGGTGTGTTTTGGTGGTGGATCCCACTTGTACCAGCCATTATAATTATAATATTTTTAATTTTAATTTTTTTTAATGATAGACCTTAGCGCGGTGCTAAGGACTCACCCTGGTGACTTTAGCGCCGCGCTAAACGCACTTTTCACAGAAAGTTTGGCCGAATTTTTTATGTTGAAAAATTTTTCTATCTTTCAAAATTTGTCATTTTCTTGAATTCCTTAGCCCTTTTTCAACATTTTAACTTAAAATACTTACCTGGTACTCTGTTTACTTAATGTCTTTCTTACCCACACACCGGAGAACACCCTGCTTTTCGTCTTCCCCACACTCGATCTTTGCATTATACTGAACATTCGAGAGAAACGATTAGAAAAACAAGACTCATAATACAAAAATATACACTTACAGAGCTGGGTTGCCTCCTAGTTAGCACTGAATTTAGTGTCTACAGCTAGACACCTCTTGGCTCTTATTCAACCGAATACGTCGGTTCGTCTACAATGAAGCAAACCTCTGACTCGTGCACTTTTTTATTCAAGTCTGCATCTTCTAAATATGGCTTTAATCTATGTCCATTAACCACTTGCCTCAAATTATCATCAAAATCCTCGATTTCCACTTCACCATTTTTGCCAACTCGTTTGACTTGATATGGTCCCGTCCATTTGCTCTTCAACTTACCCGAGAATAATTTCAAACATGAGTTGTACAACCACACTCTTTGACCTTCCTCAAACGTCTTTCTCCTCAACTTAGCATCGTGCACTCTTTTCATTTTGTCTTTATAAGCTGATGCACATTCATATGCTTCGTCTCTCAACTCCTCTAACTCACATAAGTTCAACTTTCTTTGCTTACCTGCACACTCATAATCTAGATTAATATTCTTAACCGCCCATAACGCACGATGGGCAAGTTTAACAGGTAATTGACATCCCTTCCCATAAACCAACCGATAAGGGGTGGTTCCAATAGGTGTTTTAAAAGCCGTACGGTAAGCCCATAACGCATCATTTAATTTATTTGACCAATCTTTACGATCAGGTCTTACCGTCTTTTGCAAAATCTCTTTGATTTGCCTATTGGAAACCTCCACTTGGCCACTCGTTTGAGGATGATATGGAGTGGCAATGTGGTGGTTAACGCCATACCGTTTAAGCAATTTGCCAAAATTAAAATTTTTAAAATGTGAACCCCCATCACTGATTATGACACGAGGAACACCGAATCATGAAAATATGTTTGATTGGATAAACTTGCAAACAACGGTATGGTCGTTTGACTTGGTGGCGATTGCTTCTACCCATTTAGAAACATAGTCAACCGCCACCAAGATATATAAATTCCCGTAAGAATTTGGGAACGGGCCCATGAAATCAATCCCCCAAACATCAAAGATGTCGACAACAAGGATTGGTTGCATGGGCATCTCGTCTCTCTTTGAAATGCCACCCATTTGTTGGCATTTAACGCAATTTTTAACAAACTCAGCTGCATCTTTAAAGATGGAGGGCCAGTAGAATTCACAAGTCAAGACACGATGCCCCGTCTTTTATCCACTAAAATGTCCACCACATGGTGATGAATAAGCATGGTATAGGACACTTTTGACTTCCTCCTCTGGAATACACCTTCTCATCACTTGATCGGCACCCACCCGAAACAGGTCCGGGTCTTCCTAAACGTAATACTTTACCTGTGACAAGAAGTGTTGCTTCTTCTTCTTGGGCCAAAATTCAGGAACTGTATCTGCAATAAGAAAATTAATAATGTCAGCATACCAAGGTAAAGTTGAAACAGAAAACAGTTGTTCATCCGGAAATGACTCATTGATGGCCCTAGCATCTTCTTCCTCCTCTCCAATTAATCTGGACAGATGGTCTCGCTCCCTTTCTTGTCCCTGATCTCCACATCAAACTCTTGAAGTAGCAAAATCCATCTGATCAAGCGCGGCTTTGCATTCTTCTTTGACCTCAAATATTTCACTGCACTATGATCTGAAAACACAACAACTTTGCTTCCCCAAATATAAGATCGAAATTTATCCAATGCATATACTACCGCTAGCAACTCCTTTTCCGTGTTGTAATTATTTTGAGCATCGGAAAGAGTTTTGCTCGCATAGTATATGGCAACGAGTTTCTTATCCATCCGTTGACCCAAAACAGCCCCGACCACGTAGTCACTCGCGTTACACATAATTTCAAACGGGAGTGACCAATCGGATGACATCAAGATCGGGGCTTCAACCAATTTGTTTTTAAGCACATTAAAAGCGTTTAAGCAGTCTTCATCTAAAACAAATGGTACATCTTTTAATAACAGATTACACAATGGTTTTGTAATGACACTGAAATTTTTTATAAACCGTCTGTAAAACCCGGCATGCCACAAAAATGACCGGATTCCCTTAACATTAGTAGGAGGTGGTAAATTAGATATAACATTAACCTGAGCCCGATCAACCTCAATCCCCCTACTCGAGATGACATGTCCCAAAACCGTTCCCTCTTGCACCATAAAATGGCTCTTTTCCCAACTTAAGACCAAATTCGTTTCCACACATCTTTTTAAAACTTTTGTTAATTCAATTAAGCATGATTCAAAAGATGAGCCAAAAATGAAAAACTCATCCATAAAAATTTCAAGTGAATCCCCGACCATATCTGAAAAGATACTCATCATGCACCTTTGAAAGGTGGTCGGGGCATTACACAATCCGAAAGGCATTCTCCTAAATGCGAAAGTACCGTATGGACACGTGAAAGTGGTCTTGTGTTGGTCATCGGGGTGAATAGAAATTTGATTGTACCCCGAATAGCCATCTAAAAAGCAATAAAATTTCTGACCTGATAATTTTTCGATGATTTGGTCAATGAACGGTAGAGCAAAATGGTCTTTGGATGTCGCGGCATTCAACTTCCTGTAATCAAAACAAATTCGCCACCCGGTTACCAGTCGGGTAGCAATTTCTTCACCTCTCTCATTACGAGTTATCTGAATACCCGCCTTCTTCGGAACCGTTTGTGCTGTACTCACCCAAGTACTATCCGAAATCGGAGAAATAATTCTTGCATCCAACCATTTCAAAACTTCTCTCTTCACAACTTCCCGCATGTTCGGATTTAACCGTCTTTGTGCATCATGTGCGGGTTTCACCTAGGGATCCGTGATAATCTTATGCATTACAATAGACGGACTAATTCCCCTCAAGTCTACTATCGTCTTCCCAAGTGTAGCCTTATGTTCTTTCAGCACTACCATCAATTCCCTTTCTTGATCTTCTTCTAAATTTGAGGCGATGATGGCGGGTAACGTATCATTTTCTCCAGAAACACATATTTGAGGTGTTTTGGGAGTTCCTTCAACTCGACTACCGGAGGACTCTCAAGTGAAGGTCTCAATTTGGAGTCAATAGTGTCCGGTAGTTTCTCCACCTGTTGAGACCATGGTGGTTTCCCAATACTTGCAGCATAAACTTCAACTGCTCTTTTCTCTTCCTTTAACTGATGTGAATGCTCTACTGCTAACCTGCAACAAATAACACACTCCTCTGTGGCATCTTCCTCTTTCTCATAAGGATTCAACCCGTCAATGATTTCAGCTGCGAAGCATTCATCACTCACCAGAGGGTTAGAAACGTTTGAAAAAACATTTAACCGAAGATTTCTATTCCCGAAAGCCATATCAACAACCCCGGTTCTACAGTTTATTAAAGCATTTGCGGTTGCCAAAAAGGGCCTACCGAGAATCACGTTCGGTTGTCGTTTTGGGTCAACTGTGACATAGTCTAGAACCAGAAAGTCAACCGGGTAATAAAAGTCCTTGATCATAACAATTACATCAGTAACAATTCCCCTAGGAAGCTTAAGTGTCAAATTGGCCAATACCACGGTGGTGTCAGCTTTTCTAAGTGGACCAAAATCATATTGGTCATATAAGCTTCCCGGGAGAATACTCACCCCGGCTCAAAGATCCAATAACGCCCTTGTCATTTTAAAATCGCCTACTTGAATGGGTATTATCGGCGTTCCTGGGTCTTGTAGCTTGGGTAGGAGGATTCCCGTCAAAACCGAACTCACATTAGTCGTTAAATCAACCTGTTTGGGCATCTTATGAGTTCGTTTTTGAGTACACAAGTCCTTCAAATACTTAGCATATGCGGGGACTTGTTTAATAGCATCAATGAGGGGTAAATTAATTTTTACTTGTTTAAAGACTTCCCACATTTCCTCATGTTGTGGGCCCCTCTTTTTCAGTGATGATGTTGCGGGATTCACCAATGCCCGAGGTAATGGAACGGTTTTACCCATGGGACCTGTATCCTTGGCGTTTGGTGTTTCTTTTTCCTTTACCGATTCGTTTAAATTTTTAGTTATTGAATTTTTCGGTTCATTTATTGGTCTAATCTCCACCTCATCATCATTGTTCCCATTTTCCCCCAAATCTTCCACCATTCCTTCAACAAAGGAGGATGGTGGATTTACCCCGTTATCATAAACCTTACCATTCCTGAGGGTACTTACCTGGTTAATGTGGGTATTCTTCCCACTTGAAGAACTGTTATTCTGATGGCTAGGATTCTTCAAGGTGTCACTCGGTAACTTGGTTGGAGTGCGCTTTAGGCTCGCCAATTCTTCAGCCATTTGACTCACTTGTTTATCTCTTGCAGCATTTTCCTTCTCTTGGAGTTCCATCCTCTGATTCATTTGCTTCAATAACTCCATCACATCCTTAATCGACTCCTCTTTGTTACCAGATGAATTCCCTTCCCCCTGCTAAGATATCTTTTGATACCCTTTATTGTAACCCCCCGAATCTCTTTGATTGTACCCACTCTGACCGCTTCCCGAACTATTACCATAATGTTTCTGGTTCGACTGATAACCTGTCTTCTGAAAACTACCTTGAAAGTTCGGGTCCTGTTGCGTGTTCGGATTTCCATAACTGAAGTTTGGATGATTCCTGAGGCCCGGATGATAAGTATTTGAGTTCATATTATTGTATGTCCTTTCACCCTGCACATAGTTGACCTCTTCTTCTCCAGTTTCTTCATCTTGCACAACCCCACAACTCGCAACTTCGTGTCTTAATTCCCCACAACCTTCATATACCGGATATGTTTTTCCTGAATTTCGGGCTCTTGTACACCTGCAACAAACAACCGATGCATCTTCTTTTCCAATCTATCCATTCTATCTTCTGACCCATGACTTTCAACTGCTTTGACCACTGATCTTTTTGACATCCTGTTCGACTGTGCTTTTCTCTTCGAATTACTCGCGTGTCTCTCCAAATGTCCCCAATCCTCATTTTCATCATTTGCAAGGAAAGATCCATTCGTGGTGGCTTGGAGGTCACGAACATCATCATTTGAGAGACTATCATGGAATGCCTTTATCAATTCCCATAAGGCAATCCCATGATGTGGACAAGTCCTCAACAATCGTTTAAACCTTTGGAATGATTCATAGAAGGTTTCACCGGTGATCTGCTGAAAGTTTCGAATGTTGTTGCGGGCCTCTGTGGTTCTCTGGGGTATAATACTCATCTAAAAACTGTTGTGCCAAATCTCCCCAAGTGAAAATACTAGCTGATGGCAACGATAGAAACCACTGCACTGAACTGGAAAACTACCATCTTCACCTCTTCTGCAGTAAAACCTTGACTCGAGATGAGTGCGCATATCGAGTTGAAATCACTCAAGTGTAAGTATGGTTCTTCTGTAGCCTTTCCATGAAATATCGGTAATCCCGTTAAACTGTTCCGCCTTACCGAAAAAGTTCTTCCCCGTCTGACTGGAATGATGATTGGTAAAGGATTCCTAGCCACTTGTGGAATGAAGTGGCTTTGAACGCCTCTGACTGGCGGTGGAACAAACGCCCTTGGAACTCCATCATCAAAATCATAATACGGCTGTTCATGGTGTTGTTGTCGTCTCGGTGCTCGATCTCTCTGATTTTCTGGATGATTTTGTCTAATTTCTTGGTTATCACGGGGATCTTGTTGCTGATATCGACCCCGCTGTTCATCTCTATGCTCCTCCTCATCCTCAGAATCATAACCAAAATCGTCCCCTATGTGCCAATTTTCCACACGTGCACGAGCACGATCAATCACGGGTCTTTCCTCTCTCAAATCATTCTGTCTTTGACGGTTCAATGGCGCTGATCTGATTGACAAGTTGTCATCCACGTTTCTGGGATTACGGTTAACATCTATTCGGTTGAACAGATTACAGTTTCTGTCACGGTTGACGTTCTAGTTTTGTGGGATTGGTTGTTCTTAATCATGTGGTTAGTATGCATTTGGATCTCTTCTGCTTTGGTTACTCATGGTCTCTTCTTTTGTTGCTATGAATTCGGGTATTTGATTTAGTGTGGGTTTCTGAGCTACTCGGTTTCGTCTTGCTGTTTTCTCGATTTCGGGATCAAATTGGAGCGGCTCTTTCTCACTGGAATATCTTGTCTGCATCAACTTGTGAAGTTACCTGCAAAGACACAAACACTGACACCCCGCTTAAAATCAACGAAGAAAAATTAAAAACAAAAACTAAAAACTAAGCTAAACAACACTTTGCGCGTTGATTCCCCGGCAGCGGTGCTATTTTGATGTAGATGTCGTGCTCTAATCAAAAACAAGTATTTATGAAGCTTAAATACCTATAACTAGTACGGGTAAGTAAGGTCGTCTCCACAGGGAATCAGTGGAAAGTGCAAGTAAAGTTCATTATTATTAATTATTATTCTAGACGAACAGTCGATGTCAAGCAGTTTGTAAAGATGATTATAAGAACACACGATTACTTGGAAAAGTTTGTAAACAATTATGAGAGAAAGATTCACTTCAGTTTCAGGTAAAGTGATAACCGACTAATCACAGATTCTTTAAGATTAATTGCACAGTAATTACTAAACCTAACAGTTGGGTTGTGAGGACAAACGATACCCTAACCGAATTGTTGACACAACTGAACTACGGTTTACCCAATTACCAATTTAAAATATGAAAAGCAGCTATAAGCGCTAACCCTACATGTGATAAACACAAACAGAAAAGTTATGCAAAGTTTGACAATCAAAATCATAAACTGTTTAAACAATCAACTCGTAATGTAAAACAAGATTAAAAACAATCAATCAAGTTCATACTCGTTCAAAACATAGAATCTGATCAAAGTTAGTTTACACAAAACCCTAGCCTAAAATGAATACAATGGTTTTACCCTGACATCGGCATCACGAAAGATTCGCTTATTTGATGAGAGGATGAAAGCATGCAATGAACGAACGAACCGGAGGCTTCGGGATGGTGGAAAATCATCCTAGGGCTTGTACTTCGTTGGAGGAATGAAGGATATCTCGAATGGGAGCTGAAAAACTGATTATATCAAAGTGAGGGTTATTTTTCCCGTCAGAAGGATCTTAGCGCGTCGCCAACATCCCAGGGGTGTGATTTCGCGCCGCGCTAAAGACTCAAAATTCTGATGATCTTAGAGATACGCTGACATCACCATCAGGGCCCTTTAGCACCGCACTAAAGGCGTCTGATAGAATTTTCTTTATTTTCATCATTTATTTTGCATAGGAAAGCGTGCCAATCATCATGAGTCTTCTATATCTTCGTTCCAAACCCGTAATTCATCCCGATAAGCGTCCTTAACTTCAAGTATCCTGAAATACATAAACACGCTTGATGTACCAAAGTTCACATAATATTTAAACTAAAAGTAAACAAAAACTATAATAATATACACGACTTTTGCCCGACCATCAGCGTTACACAGCGTTTTAACCGACCAAACTAAATAGCGAACTATCGAAATAAATATGGGTAGTCAGAGTATCTTGTGAATCACCACATTTAATTACTCCAACAAAAATACGAAAACAAGTTAAGAAATGGATAGTAGTAGTGCCCCTGGGTTCCATGGATAACTATTCATTTAAATAACGGAACACAGTAATCGGGAAAACCGAGTTTAGCCACGAATCACCATGAATTCGGTTAAAATTAACCAAAGGTGTCAGTCATATGGCATTTATTGGTCTCGCTCGGGTCCATAGGGTTGAGTACTGTGGTCAGGTTATCACCCAAGTAAGGAATAGTGTCTTACCTTTGGTTCTTGGAACCGTTTTTTCAGTGCCCAACTCACAGTTTCTCTTCCCCTTTCATTTATCATAGGGACATGCCACATAACCTAGCCATAAGGTTTACGAGTGAAAACAACAGGTAGGAATTCTTAAGGAATTTCCCGAAACTAAAAGCAATCTAATTTCGAAAAGTTTTCTTTGAATGTTGAGGCATAGCCTCGGAGTTTGTGTGTGTGTGCATAACAATAAATAATAAATAATTATCTAAGAAAGTGTAACAATTAACAATTAAACACATAAAGGTAAACAGATAGGCATGTATAGGGTTCCTAAACATGTGACTAAGGCAATTTCTAATGACCTATCTTAAACATTCGGCTCTGATACCAATCTGTCACACCCCAACCTACGGCGAAAATGCTGGGGCGCGAACTAATTGCCACAGCTCTCAAGGTACTATCATGCAATATTTATATGACAATATCTATTAATTTTATTCAATTTCCAAATAAATCAAATACAAAATACAACTCATTAAACAAACAATAAACACAAATTTAATTCTTTTTTTATCTTTTCTAACATAATTCTTCACTAAATCTTCACAAAGTATTGCAACTAATTCAAGCGATAACCTGCATATGCGTATAAAATAGAATTTAGTCAACAACACATGTTGAGTGAGCAACACACCAGTTTAGTTGTACATATAGTATATATAACAAAAAGATGTAGCTGCAACAAGTCATATGAGAATAACAAAATAACCAAATGAGCAAATATAACTGAGATGTCAAGAAGCACAAAGGCTAACGACTGGCGTATGATCATACTAGACTGAGATTATGTTGGACCTCTCCGAATGCGGAAGCATACAAAGCAAATAAGCACATAAACAAGTAAGGTATAAGTTGTTGACACATAAAACAAAGTTGCAGTTTTGTGTATAAGTATATGTGAGAAATATATTTACGCATATATCCCCAAAACGTGAGAAAACGAGTAAAATAAGGGGAATGTGGTACTCACCTCAATAGACGAACAATAGTGAAAAGATAACAATAATAATGACGAAAGCGGATCACGCGCGTTGACGATGAGGCCTAATAAGGAAAAGAATATGAAGATACGCTTAAGTAAAGTACAAGATTTATTACGACGACTAGATAAACAATATTAAGTTAATATTATAAATATAATATCATATATAAGATTTATTATAAAAAATTATATCCCTTTAACATATTCTTATAATCTATTATAAAATTATTAGTTTGGTTTATATAGGTAAAACACATCTTAAAAATGTTACCTTTAGATTTATAGATATCTTTATATATATAGTTTACTTGATTAAAACATTAGTCTTCAAATTATAATATACTTTAGTTATATTTACATATACGTGTATAAGCCTTTATGTATATACGAGAACGAAAATGAGAGTTAAACGGGTATTACAAGGCCGGTGTTTATTAAAATAACCTTATTTAATTTTTATTATTATTAATATAGTTATAATTTACTTAAAAAAAATAATATTAATAATTTTTCACAAAGCAACGGTGCAGGGGGTCGAACCTTCGACCCCTACCCCTAAACGAATGTTCTGTACCAACTGTGCTACCAGCTACAAGTGATTGTGAAGTAGTTCTCATAAGTTAAATACAAACTCGGCCAGAACCAAAACAAGAACAAACCCTAACAATATCAATTCAATCCATCCTGACATAATCAATCGGATTGATATTAGGGTTATTGATGAGCATCTTAGCGCAATCCTATTGATGTAATTAATTACCTCGTATGTCGATATTTGATGGGTTACGAAGAACATCAAGTGGCGGCCAAAAACGATGATGAACAGGCAATTGCGGGCTGTTATGATCAAATTAAGTATATGTGTTTTGTTCGCGATGGTACATAGATGCTATCAGGGTTTTTAATTGAATTAATAACAATGTTTTCGTGTCCAACAAGATTAAACGAGTTTCGGTTAGGTTAAAAGGAAAGAAGGATCAAGATTTGATACAATTAACATATTAGGGGTGTCGGTTAAGGCCGATTTCAATGATAATAAGAGATTTCCAAAATCAATTCCGACAAGTAAGGTCCAAGTTATTGATTTATAAACGGGTTTACGAATTGGGTTAATGGGTTGCACTAATATATATAATATGGGACATGGGTTATTAAGTTAAATTAATAATATATATAATATTTGCACTTTGGACCTGAGGACTTAAGGTGGAAACATAATTTGGACCGTTGTGGGAGCAATAAGTTGTGAACTTGTAGAACTGACCTGCCTAAATGTAGGAGTAGTAGTAACTACCGATTTAGTTCTCGTGATTGTTCCAACGATAGCAGCAGGCTCATCAAAAATTTGCATCATGAAAAATTTGCATCATCTCTAAATCTTAATGGTTTAGAAATATTTCTTCTGGATCTGTCTCTAGCCAAATTATAGCTAGTAGATGCACCATTATCTGTCTCAAGTTCTGAACTTCCTTGTTCAACTCCTTTCTCTTCACCCCTTGGTTACACCTCCACCTCAATCTGACCATTATACCCTTAATCAGAAACAGTAATTTTACCCTTCAAGACATCTTTGTACATGACATCTTCATTGAATACAACATCCCTGCTCACAATTATCTTTTGACTAACATCATCAAGTCTCCATAATCTGTAAGCTTTGATTCCTTCTGGGTAAACTAAAAAAAATACACTTGAAAGCTCTTGGTTCCATTTTTCCTTGGCTTACATGAGCATAAGCCAATGAACCAAAAATCCTCAAGTTACTATAATCACTCAACTTTCCAGACCATTTCTCCATTGGAGTCTTCATCTCAATAGCACTAGACAGAGATCTATTTACCAGATGTGTAGCTGTAGATACAGCTTCTGCCCAAAATGCCCTTCGCATACCTGACTTTAATAAAATGCATCTAACCTTCTCAAGCAAGGTTCTATTCATTCTTTCCACCAACCCATTCTGTTGTGGTGTTCCAAGCACACTCAAATGCCTTGCAATACCTTGTTTTGTGTAGAACCTATTAAACCAACTACTACAGAATTCTAACCCATTGTCAGTTCTTAACTTTAAAATCTTTCTATCTGTTTGGTTTTCCACCAAAACTTTCCAATCTTTAAATTTCTCAAAAGCCTCATCTTTACTTTTGAGTATTTGAACCTGACCCTTCTTGAATAATCATCTACTAAACTCAAGAAATAACTGGCTCCACCTAAAGATTTCACTTTAGCAGGTCCCTAAAGATCTGCATGGACATAATCCAATATACCCTTTGTGACATGTATTCCCTTCTTAAATAACCCTCCTAGCTTTTCCTAGAACACAATGTTCACACTGATCTAAGTCACAATTGCCTAAATCTGCTATAGCCTCTTGTTTCATCAACTCAACAAGACCCTGATTACTTATGTGGCCTAACCTGCAGTACCATAACTCTACTGACTTTCCCTTTTTACCCTTAGCAACAGCCACATAACCATTTACAACATTTCCATCTAAAATGGTAGATGTTATTGTGTTTCCTAGATCCTGATAACATCACTAAGGGCCCATCTATCACCTTAGCCTTCCCATTTCTCAGACTAACAATATAACCTGAACTTTTTAATATACCCGAACTAATCAAGTTTCTTTTTAAATCAGGAATATACCTTACATGATTTTGAATAAACTCCTTTCCATTAGTTAATTTCAAAGAAACAGAACTCACACCTTGTATCTTTCAAGGTCTATTATCTCCTAATTGTAACATTCCAAGTTCTTTCATTGTTAATTCTTTGAAAAACTCTTTGCAGGGACTCATATGATAGGAACATCCAGAATCTAGTATCCAATCATTCTTGGAATCACTGTTAGCCACCACCATAACATCAACACTTTCATAGCCATCAGAACTCTCATCTTTATGATTCTTTATATTACCAGAACCACCCTTTCTTCCTTCATTCTTTTGTTTCCACTTTGGACAGTCCCTCTTAAAATGCTTTTCAGGATTACAAACAAAACACCTTTTCTTGATCTTTAACTTGGATCTTTGAATACACTTTTTCTTGAATGACCTTTGTTCGCTCATGCCTCTAACAAACAGACCATGAGCCCCATCTTCTCTAACTTCACCCCTCTTCTTGAGTTCTTTGGAATTCAAGGAAGCCAATACCTCTTCCATAGTTAGAGTATCTCTACCATACATTAAAGTATCAACAAAATGTTCATACAATGATGGAAAAGATGTAAGAACCATAATAGCTTGATCTTCTTCATCAATTGATACCTCAATGTTTTCCAAGTCCAGAATCAACTTATTAAATTCATCTGTGTACAACCTTTTCTTGAGTTAAAGACAATTTGCTAGTGACATGGTAATATACAGGGTTTCTAACTTTGCCCAAACTCCAGCAGCAGTCAACTCTTTAGATACTTCTCTCAAAACTCGGTCTCTCAAACTAAGAATAATGGCGGAAAATGAGCTTTTTCAAGAATATCTTTCCTCTCCTTGTCGTTGAGAGTTCCGGGCATATTTGGCTCTCCCAGCGATGCATTGGAGATGCCTTGATGGACCAATAATGCCCTCATTTTGACTCGCCATAGGCTGAAGTCATTCTTGCCATCAAACTTTTCCAAATCAAATTTCGTAGACACCATCGGTGTAATTGAATTCAGAGATCGATTCAATAGAGTTTGCGAAAATCAAGAGCAACAAGGCTCTGATACCACTTGTTATACAATTTATGCGGAATCAATTGTATAATGAGTATGAAATTGAACTCAACAACGAATCAAATTGAAACTATACAGATCATGAACACAATCAAAAGATTAGGGTTCTTATTAACGATCAAGAAACTAATAATATTCTGAAAGGAATTGAAGAATGAATACAAGATGAAAAGAATTGAAAAACTAACGGTAACCCTAACATCTAATAGCTATATAAGATGATAGCAAACTCAAAACAAGAAAATTTACACTATCACCCCCTTCAAGTCTCATAAGATTTGCAAATTGCAAATAACCTTTAATTCTTAAGTAAACATCTTTGCCAAGTACAAAACTAACCCCTAAACTTATTCATAGACAGTTAAATCCTTTTTGTTCAACCTGATGCAAGTCACAATCCAACAATTTCTTTGTCCGTTTTTAACTGAATAAGTTACACCCCTATAAGTATTTTTATAGAAATTAAAAAAGAAAAATAGGGGTTATGAACTCATTTTAGTGTTGCCTAACAATCTCTTGCTTTCATTCCATTGATTCGGGTTCGTTTAAACCCAAACCACTACTACCATCGCTAACCACAACTACCGAGGCTTGCAACCGACACCAGCAGCCAATACGGCCCTAGAACTTAATTAATCAGCCTCAAACCATCTCTTATAAGCATCTTGATCATACTTCGGCCATTCCCGAAAATCTGCTTACGAACACAAAATTCGCACGCCACTATCGTCCTTGAAACTGAACCCGAAATCATTGGTCACGCTGTCCCGTTTTCAGTCTGCTTTGGAAACCCAACCCACTACTATTCGAGCCATTTAGCCACCAATTCCAGTCCCATAATACGTCTCACACAGCTGCCAAACACCTTATATTGCTGCTGCTGCCAAGTATGTTATGTTCAACCTTGAAACCGCAGCTAAACTCATGATGTTGTGGTCCCGTGTTTTGATAGCCTAATCTCGCTGCCTCTAGGGGCTGTTTGAACCTCATCGCAGCCCCGATAATATGCCCGAATAACTCGACTTTGCCATGCCTTGGAAGCCCTAACCCTCTGCATAATTAGACCGTTTATGCAACCGCCATTTTTTCATCTGTGTCAGATTAATTGTTGGTATTCAAGTGCCGATATTAATCAGTTCATGTGTTAACGTTGTTCTCGGATACAATTCAAGTTTCAAATACTTCAATAGTCTGATAGCTAATTGATTGATATTCGATTTCTGATATATTTATATAATTTGCAAATTTTATCTATTGAGTAGGACAATTATGCATTCTCGAGTATTAAATGTATGTATTTCTTGTTTCTGTTTTTCGTTATTAATATGTAGCTGTTGAATCCTTGATTCCATCCACTCGTTCGACATTTGTCCTTCCATCGCATCCGAATGTGAGTACGGAAATTATTAGGATTCAAAGAATTGTTGGATTGATGAGAGTGAGGAATCAAAGAGAATTGGCCCGCTACATCATGATTGATTCCCGGACCGCCACCTGGCATTGACAACGACCGTTCAAATGGTAAGTTGATCGGTTCGTAAAGCCCGTGCTGCAATATCGAGAGGTTTCTTTCAAGCTGACTAAAATCTGAAGACCCGAGTCCAGGTGAGTTGACTCGATGAAACGAGTCGAACCGTCAGGGACTAAAATTGTAAAGTTAATTTTATAAGGAGGGCTAGTTATATCATTTTGTAAAGTTATTAACATAAGTTAGTTAGTATCAGGCTAGTTAGTTAGTTAGCCTTTCATCATCCGATAGAGATCGATCCCGCCACTGGAAAGAAAAAAAAAGATGTGGCGATACAAGACTCACAAGGAGGGGAGATCAATTTACCATGGCAAACTATTCCTCCCCAGCTTGTTCTAGCATTTCATATGCTGGGAATTTGACAACACCACATGAGAGGTGATAATTCACTGCAAAGATATGCATCACCTTCGCTTTTTTGACGAACATGAGCTCACATCACTCAGCAAAGAAGACCTTCTAGAGCTGTATAACTCGCCACTAGGAACCGTTGAAGACGTCATATGTGACAAGACTGAAGACATAGTAGCGAAGTTCAACAAGTTCGTGCGCTATCTTGTTGACAATAAACTATACAATTGCGAAGACGGCTTCGAGTATGAAACCGATTGAATACAATAGTTGATGGTTTAAATAATAAAGACTACATGGAAATTGTAGGGTCTGTTTGTATATTAGTCTTTTGTATTTACTCGTTCTGTTAACGTTGTATTTTAGTTAGCTTATCGATTTATTCTTGTATGTTTGGGCTGAGTCCATGTAAATAAAGCCCACTGGGCGTAAATAATGAAGCATAGCATGGCATGGCTTCACCTATAAAATGTGAAGCATGCACATACTAACATAACCTTTTGCAAATCTTATCTTCTTACCAACTCCCTTCTCTCTCAACTTTCCTTATCGGGTAATAAGAACCCAAACAAGATCTGAGATCTCGGTTTCTCACTAGTGATTTCGCTAGCTAGTGTTGAGATTGATCCAAAAACACTAGTTGTTTGTTGTGGACCTACAGGTGATCATGAATATATACTTTGGAATATCACAATGATAATATAACTGTTAATAGAAAATAAAACAATTAAAGTGAGCTTAGAACATCCGTAATGGCTCGTTATCGCCGGCGTTTTGGTTTATAACGCCGAGGGCACAGCGCCCGCCCCCGGGCGTTTTGGTTTATTTTTTTATTTCTTGCATTTTGTAGATAATGCGGTGGGAGGCACATAAATTAAAAAAAAACAAATTCTTCTTCGTTGGTGGCCGGAATGATGGATCCAGTGGTGGGAATAATGGATCTGGTTGTTTTCATGGTGGCCGGAATAATGGATCCCATGGGTTTTATGGTGGCCGAAATAATGGCTCCGATGGTGGGTTTTCATGGTGGCCGGAATAATTCATATCCAAACCCTAAATCCAACACCCATTTCTTCAAATCATTCATCAATTGCTATTTCATGTAGCGGCTTATGATCGGAACGAGTGGTTTATGATCGGAATTTGATGGAGCGGCGAGCCGGAGATTTGTTTCTGGTGGGTTATTAGAGCCACTGATCACTGTTGGCAGAAGAATCTGGATTATTATTATAAACTAGCAGAAGTGCCCGCGTGTTGCTGCGGGTTCGCGCAAGTTATCTTCTTGTATTGGTTTGTAGGGTTTGGTGTGGTGTGTAAAGGGTTATCAGTCAATGCAAGCGTGGTTTTGCATGTGCATTTTGTTTGTTAGTTTTTTTTTTCCTGCCAGGGGAGGGGGTGCGCATTAAAATATTAATGGATGCATATATATATATATTAGATACATCGTGTTTTGTGAAATATTTGGTAATATTCTTGCTTATTAGTTTGTAAGGTGTAAGGCACTAAATATTTTTTTTTGTTTATGCAAATTAAGTACCAATTACATTATAAAATCACCGATCCAATATATACATGTACGCCAATATTGTGCATAACTAACTCACTTATGCCCACCCGTTTATCCTTTTTATCATTCGTTAACCAAGAACTTACTCGCTTTAACTTGAGTATCTCTTTCATCTCCTAGATAAATTTCAACTCTAACTACTCACCAAGTAACACATTCAATCTTTTATGTTGATTAGAATTCACAAAACCCACCATCAGCAATGATTTTACCTGCTTAAATTAAGGAATTTGATTTAAAAATAAACAGAATAAATGATATACGGCATTACAAGTATTCAACGTGGTAAGGTATAGTTGTCCTAGAAGATTTGGTAATTATTCGCATGTTTTCAACTTTACAACTTTCAAAGGGTTGGTGAGCAAAAGCTCCACAAAAAATTTCATATGCAATCTTCATAAAGATGTTAGCGGACTCAAAGGGTAGTTCACATAATTTTTACATGGTCTGGGGTCCTTTTTTTAACAACTTGAGCAAACGTTTGTCCATGTCAATACGAGAACTTGAATATTATCAGTCAATTATTTGTTAGAAATTAACAACTATGATATTAAACATAGGCGGTCAGTTAAAGGGACCTCTTTGCCAACGTGTAACTTTGAGTACACGTGCATACCATAAAAAAATATAATATCTCACAAGCATATCAAGACTTGCATTTTCGGGGTTTAAAGCAATTTAAAAAAAATGATTGTAAAGGTTAAAAGTATAATGTTTAATATCCAAATTTTCTTTTGTTTTTTAAATATCCAAATGGACATTCTATAAATTCTAAAACCACCATTAAAACCTTTATATTTCACAAAAGCCCGCAAAGTTGCGATGGGAATGCAACGAGGGTTCGGTAGGTAAAAAGTTTGGTTCGTTATGGTATCCACATTTGGTATAACAAAATTTATACTCAATATAGTTTATGATATTTATGATAAAAAGAATAAGATATATGTCGATGTAATGTGCACGCTCATTGAACTGAAATTATAAGTCATAGCTTAATATAGTTTACGGTAACCGGCGGTATGGTTTCCGGAGGAACCTCCAAGCCAAACTCTGAAGTCAGTGTGGCCCAATTAAGACTACATTGTTTGGTCAAAGCGGGACAACGGGGCTCTCCAAATTTGGGGAGTGTGGTAACCTAAATACAACAAGTAACCGTTCTAAAAAATAAAAATAATAAATAAATAACTAAAAGTTAACATTAACATATACACCAAACCATGTAACTTCAAGTAATAATTGAAAATATTACCACACCTATTTTTAAAATGTTTATGTTACGTAACCGATCTATCTTCTTTTTAATTTATTAATTTATCCTGATCTAACTTTTCAGTTTTGTAATTTATCTTTATTCGAGTAATCAGAATTCAGAAATAACATACACCACGAAATTACTAAGTTGATTCAAGCGAAGTCGTTGTTGAGAAGTTAATTGGTTAATCCAACTCAACCATACCTGATAATTTGGAAATTTGTTCCCCCTCTCATGGTTGATGGTCTAAACCGATTCATATTGAGACCCAATTACACAAAAACCGGTTTCAAACCGGCCAAACCACCTATTTGTAAACCCAAAGCGATTTCTAACCCAAACCTATTTGTATGGGTTCAAATATTTCCCACCAAAACCGGTTAGTGATTCGAACCAGTTTCTCCGGAAACCGGTTTTTTACCAAATTTGACAAAACCGATTCGGTTTAGAACTCAACCGGTTTAGCTTTGTCCAGTTTTGACTATAGCATAAACAGAAAGCTTTGTCACTTTGACTTAGAAAGTCAATTATATTACTTGAAACAAAATCAATTGTGTTTAGATTTTTAAAAAATGTTTGATAAGCAAGTAAAGACTACAAGAATCCAGTATAAGTTATGCAGCGGTATTTTAAGACAAAGTTCTACGTACGTGTTCCATCAAGTTTACCGAAATACCCTCGATGCGAAACATTGCAAATACTCAACAAGGTAAAAGCATCACTTCAATCAAGTTCACAAAAATACTATTTTCATATTTAACTAAAATAATTAAATATAATCATATATTTTTAAAAAAAGCCCGTTGGGATAAATCGTGGGCACGACATCTTGAGACAGCTAGACCAGAAATAAAATGGATTGACTAACTGTACCGCCTTTATGAAATATGAATCCTCCTCAAATTAGGCAAATGATAACCCTTCTATTATCTCACAAATACCTATCACATGACACAAATCGCCCCATTTTGTAACCATCCACTACGCATAGCCTTATATGCATAAATAATTTGGATTCAGCTGCAAATTTCTTATTATTGTAATATTTATGGTACTTTTCATCAAATTCAATTTAGTAGTAAGGTTTGAAATGCAGAGTTAAAAGCATAGCTTATATCATGCATAACATATAGTTGCTTATGTGCATATATGGGTTGACCAACTGACGAGGTCAACTCGCGAGCTCTTCTAGAAATACCCATTAGGACAGTGAAAAGATAGAAACAACTGGAAATATGTAAAGGTTAAAATATACTTATAGAAATACCCATTAAATGAAATTTCTGCATCAACTCGCTTAACAACTATTTCTTTAAGTTTGTTTGTTTACGTTCATTCACCTTTATTTGTTTAGGTCCGTTCATTTGTGTACATATATACTTATTTAAGCTTTTTTTGGCTCGTTATAACTTAGTCTAGGTTTAAGAAATTTGCAGGCCCAACATATTTTTGTTCACATTACTTTTAACCTATTTTAGCTTAGTTATATTTGTTCATCTATACTTCTATGCTTACGTATGTTCGCTAAAGTTCGTGAACCATTTGTTTATATTGGTAACGAATGAACACAAACAAAAAAAGAATTTCTTTTAATTGTTCGTGCTTGGGCATTTATCCCGTAAAAGTTAAACGAACAAACATGATATGTTCATGTTTGTTCGGGTCGTTTATTGGCCAACATGAAGTAAAAGAGAAGGTTATTAATAATCATGTTGCATGTGTAAAACCTTAGCAGTGACATCATTAAAGATATATCGCCTTTCACGATTTCTCCTTGAATTGAATCATTTAGATTACCCAACCAATTGGTGTTGCAGATCTCAGTGGCTACATTAACTCTACATGAAAAATTATAAAAATAAGACACTGCATGTAGTCAATTAGATAAAGGGCAGGAACCAGTAATAATTTATAAAGTTAACAACTCAACACATGAAAAAACAAAGAAGAAAAAAACCTCTTAGGACAACCCCTAAGTAGGATTATATCTCAAACACCACCCAATTCATGAAAAAGCAAAGAAGAAACATGAGTATATTAAACCCGACCCATAGATCTTTTCTATCAAGCCACCTAACCTTATTCAAACACTTACAGTCACTATTAACAAACATATTAAAAAATTTTCTAACAGGTAATAATCATAAAATCCACCAAGTTATTATTCAAATCTTTGTTTCATTCCGGCCCAGCCCATCACTCTTGATCTGCTTTGCTTATCACACCATTTTAATAACGAATAGCTTAAACAATTTACCGAATAGTGTATTCCATTGGACCCGATTGAGCCTTTTTCATCTTGAATTGCATGAGCCATAAAAACGCTTCTTTGAGACCATAACTAAAGTCATGTTGCTGCTTAATGTAACCAAAAATACAGCCCAACTATTGTTTTGAAATATTAGTTAGGTCCAGATGCACACAAAGTAACTTTCCCTATCATATTCAAAGATTCAAAGCCTAAATTAAAACCTTCACTGTGTGTTTAGACACATGTATCGTTCCCACATTGATATTGTAATCCCATTTCAAATTCTTGCTACTTCACATATATAAAGATAAATCGGAGTAGCATGTCCAAATCAACCCATTCAAAGTAACTGATTCAAGATTATCAATCAATGCAAAATTATTACAGAAAAAAACCAACCAAACATAGGGCAATGCATTAGGTTGCTATATAAATGATGTCATGCCCACATACATCTAAAAAATATGCAAAGTGCTCATAAAGATTCAAGGTTGTGTATGTACATACCAAAACATTACAAAAATTCACAAGCATTATTGGCAGCAGTCATCATATGTAAGGTAAAAAGAGGCCCTAAAAACCTACTTTATTGAGTAAAGGTTGACTACAATATTCACAGCACCTTGTCGCGAGTCCAAGGCAATCATCAATTTGTTTCTTGTTCCAAGTCATCTGCGTGTTCAAGAAAGCAGAAAACTATATAATATTAATAATCAAATTAAATT
Source organism: Bidens hawaiensis (assembly GCF_021521415.1). Taxonomy (NCBI): domain Eukaryota; kingdom Viridiplantae; phylum Streptophyta; class Magnoliopsida; order Asterales; family Asteraceae; genus Bidens; species Bidens hawaiensis. Next base: position 77,493 of record NW_027495468.1, read on the forward strand.
TGAAACACTCACAAGCTTTAGTGGATTCACATATCATTATACTGAAAGGTAATTCTATATTAAAAAATAAAATCACATAATAACTTTTGAAATAAATCACTTTGTAATGGCCTCTAAAACAAATAATATTTATATAGCCTTCTTTCTTACTTGAACACAAAACTAAGCAACATTGCCACAAATACCAAACCGCTTGAACTCAATGTTGTCCTTATGCTGGAGAGAATCTGATATCAAGAATTGTAAGGCCCCGTTACCGGTAGCCCTACTTTAACGTCGGATTTACTCATAAACACAGTTCTTACAAATCAGAGTTAATTAAAACTTTGACGGAATATAAAACGCCAATCATTTATTACAAAACATTTGATCTTTCCTTTAAAACCATAACATGAGACCCCATATTTAAAACACCATTTCTTAAATCTTCAGATGCCAGCCGTCCAATCCATGCCATGTGTAATCCTCATGCCATCTCGATAAACATATATACATGCGTGCATACAAAAAGTCAGCTACGCTGAGTGAGTTCTAGTTAATCACATATCATACTTTACCTACACATATACGTGCCCGAAGGTACGCATTACATATTTAACATGTCCATCATTCTTTCATATATATACATAACTAACCTTACGTTATAAAGATCATTTCGCCCTACATACCTCGGATATTATTAGGGCCCGGTGCCCTCCATCCTCGGATATTATTAGGGTCCGGTGCCCTCCATCCTCGGATATTATTAGGGTCCGGTGCCCTCCATCCTCGGATATTATTAGGTTCCGGTGCCCTCATTGTACTACTCTTCTATATGCAAAAACGGTAAGTTTCATACGTGCATACATCATTAAATATTCATCTTACAACATACATATAACATCTATTCATTTCCTGATAGTACATGCAATCCCGAAGATCGTTCATGTACCGACAAGAAATCATTCCTACATTACACATAATACATATATGGCATACACTTATCATTTTGGATAAGTGTATTAACTAATCACATCGAGTATACACACAGCCCCGAAAACATAACAAGGTATGGAGCTAGAAACTCACCTGAACTCGGTTACATCTTCTGCTACTGGTTATTTCTTCTCGAGTTGTGCGCGTCTAACTGTTTAATAATGGAATATCAAATACTACTTTGGCCATACTCATTGCTACTTAATTAGTCTTACACGTCTAAGCCGGTTTTACTTCATTGAATCATTACCCGGTTAGTTAATCTTTACTCGTTAACCTGTAAGGTGTCTTCCATTAATTAATAAAAGTCCAAGGGCTAATACGTAATTATCTCATTCTTTCTAAGTCCAGGGACTGCTTTGTCATCCTGCCAAACTTCTAGTTCGTTACAGTCCCTTAACGAATTGGAGCTCTTAACGAATGAACTCATTCCTTATGACGAACTGATTATTATAACGAACTGGTCCTTTGGCGAATAGAACCCTTTAACGAACTGGTTATTAACGAATCAGTTCATGTAGCGAATTGGATAATATAATTCGTTATCTCTTTTAACGAACTGGCTAATACGAATCAAGGGTAATTCGTTACCCTTTTTCCCTTAACAAATCGGATACGAACTAGAGCTAGTTCGTTATGCTTCCCTTAGACGAATCAGTTAGCGAATCACCTTTGATTCGTTAAATTCCCGCTAGAGAAATAGGGTTCGGTCAGAACATTCCCTGACACCCCTAACCTCGTACTAGAGATCTCCGGCGCCGCCATTGCCGGAATAGCGGGATCTCGCCGGAAAAGCGAGATCTCGCTTATTTCACCACCGTTTTCACCGTTTTTCTTCCCGTTCAATCCAGATCTGAGCTAGGGTGATCCCTAAGCCCATCTTAGGATCGGTTTATACCCGATTCCATCCGGATCTCGTGACTTAACGGTTTAACGGTATCGGCTCGTCGTTTCGTGACTATATCTAACGGGTTAAGCTCATACAATAATAAACTCATATTACCTCGGGTCGGAAATCGGTTCTTCTTCTTCTTCCTTCTTGGTTTCGGCTTAGAGAGTGAGAGGGAGCTAAGTGTGTGTTTTGGTGGTGTATGGAATATGTGTGAAATGAATGGAAAATGGGAATTAAGGTTTATATAATTATGGATCATGGGCTTAAGCCTATGGTCTCTTCCTTTCTTCCCAAGTCCATAACCCATATCCATTACCCAACACTAGCCCGACCCATACTAGCTTCTACTCTATTTAATTATTAATATTCTAAGAAATTTCAGGATGTTACAAGAATGTAGTATATTTAGAGAACAATAAAATTTATGCATACATACTGATAATATAATCCTTACAATTCATCTTTCAAAAAAAAAATAGCAAACCCGGGCTTCCCCGGTACGCTCCTGGTAAACTCATCTTTGTGTAGCATTTTACTCAAATCATCAAAACAGTAAACCTTCTACAATGTTCAACCAATAGTAAGCAACGGTTATAGAAAAAAGAAAAAAAAGGGCCGGGCAATAAACATAGAATCAGTAGGCTCAAAAGAAGATGAGAATTCAATGGTACAGAGATGTTGCCTGTGCACCTGAGCCTAAAACAAATTCCAAAATGCACATTAACATTCAAAACAAAAACCAACATAATATATATAATGCCAGTTTATCATGTACTAAAAAATTAATATAAAACACAACGGGATTCAGATAAAGGATTGAATTCAGCTTCTTTCATTCGAGTGGAATCTATTAATAGAGCTTAAACTCTGATTCAATTGAAATGGATTGGGGGATATAGAACATCGAATTCAATCTATGTAATTATACCGGCGACGATGAATAACTAACGGCAGATGTCTTCAATGATAGGGTATATCAATCGTCGGTTTTCTTCAATGATGTGTTTGTGAGATTGAGATTGTAACCGATGAGAATTGAAGGAAGTAATGAAGTCGCCTGAGTCAAGTAAAAAGGTTGTCAAAAGACTATTCATTAATAGGAATTGATTGAACCAATTATGTAAAGATAAACCTTTTGCATTACAAAGGATGGAAGAGTAATTTCACAAATAGAGAAGCTTCCTTAAGTTGTACCAAAAGCTTTATCAACGAATTGAGGTATTGACAAATTACTTTTGTTGCCCTATTATGAAATGTCGGTTTTGTCCCTCACACACAATTATGAAAAGATGTTTGTGCCCATCACTCTTCCTTTATATATAATATAGATATGATGGAGATTATTATTATAGGTTGAATTTAGTTAGTTAAACCAAACTGGCCGGAATGATTGGATCCGGTGGTGGGTTTTCATGGTGGCCGGAATAATTGGATCCGATGGGTTTCATGGTGGCCGGAATAATTGGATCCGGTGGTGGGTGCAAAAAAGCGTAAACGTGACTGGGCGCCACGTGTCGCATAACGCCACGTGTCGCATAACGCCCAGAGGTGAGGCATTATGACTACACCCTCTGTTTGCAAAAAACCATAACTCTGACTGGGCGCCACCAGAGGCGGAACTACTGGGGTCAGGAGGGTCCCCGGCCGGCCACCCTATCATAGTCGAGATATACAAAGTCTGATGGGTTTTTAGAGTCGACCGTTCTTATTTTCGGAATATAGCAACTGAAATGTAGAGTAAAAGAGTGACAAAAGTGTATATGTGATTTCCTTTTTCCGATTGCCTCCCGGACTTGAAGAGTTGCAGGTGCTAAAATACGTGAAGAAGAAAGGAACTGAGGACTCCTTTTAATATTTAATAATTTATATTTGGGTTAAATTTTGTTTTGGGCCATTTAAGTTAAACCCAACATATACTTTTATTTGTCACAATAAACATCTTTCAGTTATTTATTTATTTTTACCCAGCATGAGTTATGCTTCACAACTGGCAAGTGCTAAACAATAATAGTTCAGATCTTCCACTTGTGATTAGCGGTAGGAGGCTTGAGTTATTCAGTAAAAACCTAACTTCGAATCTCACTTGTGTCAATTTTGAATGAATATTGGCAATGAAGGATTTAAGCTAAGTCTTGTGCAAAGGTTGTCAGTTCGAACCCGGAGTCCACCGAGGTTTTCGTCTCAACGTGTGTTATGCTAAAGAGTTCTGCTCTTGTAGTCTTGTGGTGACACAACGACGACAAAGTGGCAGTCAGTGATATGGTTTATCGGGGAATGCCTAAGCCAAACTCTGAAGTCAGCGTGTGCGACAACATAGTTTGATTAGAGTGGAACATCGGGGCTCTTCAAATGCATACTGTGCGGTAGCCAAAGACAAGAAAATCGTCGTTTTATAAAAAATAGTGAGGAATCATTGCATTTTTTTAAAAAATAAATACCATTTGCAAATATATTGTAAAAACATTAGGTTCTTTAATTTATTTGAACTATTCTATTTACTTTTTTTAACTACATTATATTACTGCTTTGTTTAGATATAATAATATATTCAACCGATATTAGTGAACTTAAAAAAGTTTTATTGACTCTGTGCTTAAAATTATCTGGTTCCGTCACTGGACGCCACGTGGTGAGGCAATATGACTACACCCTCTTTTTTGCAAAAAACCATAACTCTGACTGGCGTCACGTGACGCATAACGCCTAAGACAGGGGTATTATGACACGTGACGCCTGAGGAAGGGGTATTATGACTACACATATTAATATAACCTTTTCATCAAGTTGGTGAAAAAAAATTCTAGAAAGATAAATTTAATCCCACATGAAATGTTGAAACTTGTTTTCCATCTAATTACTTTTGTCATCAAAATATAAAGGATGACTAAGATATGAAATGTGAAAGGTTGTCGCCTCGGTTATTCAGCTACATGATAAAATAGTTGGTAGACAGTAGGAATATTTTAATAGGTGTGATGGGGACTCCATCCCTCAGGATCAACAATAATTAGGAATATTTTAATCTTCATAACGTCTTAATCCTTATAATTTTTTTAATAAAAGAAAAGGAAATGTATTAGCATTATTTTGTATATATATGACAGTCTCAGCTACTCAAAACCACATCTCTCTTTTTGTACCTGATTCCACTGCTGGCCTTTATACTCATTCCAAACAAATACAAAAATCAATGGCATCTTCATCGTCCTCTTCTCACTTAACATCTGCCTCCGTTTCTCAATCATGGAATCATGAGGTGTTTATAATTGAAAGGCAGTCAAAAGTGATCTTTTCATTTACACAATTACAATATTATATACAAATGTGATGCATGAAATAAGGAGATAAGATCTCCTCAAATAACTCTAACTAATAACAAAGTTGACCACATTATCTTTCTTTTTGAATTTCAAATTATGTTGAGTGCCATCCTTTTATCCCCCGTCAAGCGAAAACGGTAGCGGACCAACGCGGAGCATTGTGCGAAAGCGTTCAAAAAGTGATCTTGGAAGACTTTTGGTAAAAATGTCGGCTACCTGAAGCGAGCGTGGTAGGAACAAATTTTGTGTGAAGACGACCTACGGAGACTAATTCACGAACAAAATGGTAGTCGATGTCTATGTGTTTGGCTCGTTTATGCGAAACCGGGTTTTGACTTAAAAATAAAGCACTTTTGTTGTCACATAGTAGAGTCGGGCGATCCGGTGGTAGAGCATGTAGTTCACGTAGGAGATGAGTTAACCAAATAATTTCAGCCGCCGTGTTTGCCATGGCTCTATATTCGGATTCACAGCTTGATCGTGACACAGTTGGTTGCTTTTTTGCACTCCATAAGACCAAGTTTCAGCCTAAGTAAACAGAGTAACCATATGTTGAACGCCGAGTTTCAATGCATCGAGCCCAGTATGCATCTGAGTAACCAACTAAGGTTGTTTTTGTGGGTTTATCAAATGTTAAACCAAAGGATAGGGTGCCCTTGACATATCTTAAAATCCTTTTTACAAGCTGAAAATGTGAAGTGGTCGGGTTTTGAAGAAATTGGCTTGCTTGGTTTACGGCGTATGAAAGATCGGTCAGGTGATGGTGAGGTATTAAAGAGCGCCAACCAAGGAACGATATAGTGTAGGGTCATGAAATGGTGTACCGGTGGAGAGGAATGTATCAGTAGTGTTAAGAGGAGTGGTTGCCGGTTTGGAGTCAAGAAGACCCGCTCGGGAAAGAATGTCATATGCATATTTTGCTTGACTCAAGAAAAGACCGGATGGAGCGTTGGTTACCTCGAGACCAAGAAAGTAACTTAAAGAACCAAGATCATTTATTTTAAACTCATTATGTAGACGATTTGTGAAGTTGCTTATAACATTTGAGTCATTACCGGTAATAATGATATCGTCTACGTAAACAAGTAAATATAGGAGAACCGTGTTGGTTTTAAAAATGAAAAGTGATGGATCCGCTCGACTACATTTGAAAGACAAGGAAGGAACTTAGGCGCTAGAACCAAGCACGTGGTGCTTGTTTTAGGCCATATAACGCTCGTTTAAGCTTGCACACATGAGTCGGGAACTGCGGGTTTACAAATCCAGGTGGTTGTTCCATGTAAACAGTTTCGGTAAGGTGACCGTTTAAGAACGCGTTGTTGACGGTCAAGTTGACGAAGTTGCCAATTATAGATTGTAGCAAGACTGAGTACAACACGTATGGTGGAAGCTTTTACCACTGGACTGAATGTATGGGAAAAATCAAGACCGAGAACTTCAGTGAACCCTTGAGCGACTAAACGAGCTTTGTAGCGATCAAGAGTACCATCTGCCTTATATTTAATTCGGTATATCCATTTGGAACCTACGACATTGGAATGAGTAGGTCGTTTTACAAGATCCCATGTGTGATTGTTCCGAAGAGCCGTTAATTCTTCGTTCATGGCGGCGACCCATTTGGGATTTTTAGAAGCGGTTTTAATACCTTTCGGAACATGTGTGACAAAGAGGGATTGATGTAGCTGATTTGATGTGAATTCGGTGAGATTTGCAAAATGTTTTGGTTTGAAAATACCATATTTTGAACGTGTGGTCATAGAGTGGGAGGGAGGTACTTGTTGGGTTGTTGGAGAATTTTGTGGTGGAGAGGTGGGTGGGGTAGGGATGTTTGGATGATTTGTGGTTTGATTTTCGGTGTGAATAGGAATATGATAAGAATGAGGTTGAGTGTTATTTGGATAAAGTATAGATGGGCATATGGGGCAAGTGGTTGGATGGCTTGAGGTTTGTGAACTGGTTTGAAGAGTTGGGCCATTAGTTAATGGATTTAAGGTTGTATGCTTGTGGGATGATTGGTGTATGGATGTGGTATCAGGAATAGAGTTTTCAAAATTTGAAACTAATAATTTAGTTTCATCAATCAGTGAAGTATTTCTAGAAAAAGGAAACGTGTCCTCATCAAACTTAGCATGGCGGGTTATGTAACCCGTGACGAAATAGGGTCTAAACATCGATAACCCTTGTATTTGGGACTATAACCAATAAATATGCATGGGGCACTTCGTGGTTCTAGTTTATGTTTGGCATAGTCTCTAAGATATGGAAAAACACGACAACCGAACACTTTGAAAGTGGAATAGGATGGGGTTTGATGAAAAAGTATTTCAAAAGGGGATTTGTTATTGAGAATTGGTGTTGGTAAACGATTTATAATATAGGTGGCGGAGGTGAAGGCATCAAGCCATAAGTGGGCGGGAGCATGTGCGTTGAACATCATTGTTAACCCCGTTTCGGTTATGTGACGGTGTTTACGTTCGGCACGTCCATTTTGTTGAGGTGTGTATGAGCATGATAACCTGTATTGAATGCCATATTGTTGAAAAATATGTTGGACCCGATTGTTTGTGAATTCCGTTCCACCATCACTTTGAAAAATTTTTACTTTACAAGAGAATTGATTTTCAACAAAGTTTAAGAAAGTGGTGAGTATGTTGAAAAAATCGGATTTTGCTTTTAATGGATAAAACCAAATAAAGCGTGAGAAATCGTCCACAAAAATAACATAATATAAATAGCCATCGGACGATAATATGGGCGCGGGACCCCAAAGATCACAATGAATCAAATCTAAAACATATCGCGATCGTTTAGGATTTTCAAGAAATGGTAAACGATGCGCTTTAGATAATTGACAAGATGAACATAATCCGGGTTTAGGTAATAAAGAAGTAACATAAACATATCCAAGCTTATTTAAAATAGAAATAATATCAAACAAGACATGTCCTAATCGACTGTGCCATTTATCAAACGATGCTTGGAGATAAGAAGCGGTAAGAGCCGCTACAAGTGACTTGTGACCTTGAGAGAGCACGTAGAAACCATTTTCACAAGGGCCTCTAGCGAGGACTGCTGCTGTTTTTCGATCCTGAATATGAAAGAAACTATTAGAAAACAGGACCTCAACAGGTGAATCGTTAGTTAATCTACTTATAGAAAGCAGATTTTTTGTAAGATTAGGAACAACAAGTACGTTTTGCAAAGGTAAATTGTCATTGATTTTTGTTGTTCCGATTTGTGTGAAGGGTAACGATTGACCATTACCAAAGGTGACATAAGAGTTACCCGGGTCAGAAACAGGGTCCTCAAGGCCATTTGGGGTGCGAAGCATGTGGGCTGTAGCTCCGGAATCCACAGTCCAATCAGGGGTATTCTGGGCAATATTGCACTCTGCTTGAAAAGCCTATGCAAGATTTGCATCTAGAGGAATGGCTCGTTGCGCATAGCTTGCAAGATTGGGACAGGAACTTGCATAATGGCCTTCATTTCTGCAAAGTTGGCAGTGAGGTGGACATTTGGGGGCCGTCGAACGACCACGACCACCGGAGGAGGAACCCCGAAAATGGCCACGGTTTGCAGAATCACGGGTCGATTTGAAGTTGGTGAATTTTTGGGAGTGAGCCGAGAAGGCTGCCTGAGGCGGCTGGTTGTTGTTTAGAGTTTGGAGAAAAATCTCATGGTTCTCGGCATGGGCGAGAAGATCACGAAAAAGTGGGTATGGGCGCACGGTTCGTTGAGCAATGGAGAACATTTCAAAGGACGGACCAAGTCCACAGAGGAACTAATGTTGTTTGTCAGCATCGGTAACCGGATGACCTATGGCGGCAAGTTGGTCACACAATAATCGGAACTTCCGACCATAGTCAGAAACTGTTGAGTTCCCCTTTTGCATTTGACGAAGGGAATCTCGAAGAGTATGCATTCGTTCAAGGTAATGATGACTATAAGCATTTTCTAACGCTTGCCAAACTTGACGGGCTATAGTGTGACCTATGGTTTCAGTCATGGCTTCCTCCGTGAGGGAGGATTGCAAGAGAAGCAGGACCCGTTGGTCAGCCTCCTGCCATGTTGCGAAGGCAGGGTTGGGAGTCTGTTGGTTATTAGAGGTGATTGTGGATGGTGGAGCGATGGAAGTGCCATCAATATGATTTAGCAAGTTAAGGTAGGAGAGAAGAGGGTGGACTTGGTTTTTCCATAAGAGGTAGTTTGTAGATGAAAGCTTAATGGTGATGAGATGAAAAAGGGTATGAAGAGGAGTAGTTGAAAAATTAGTGATGGAGGGGCCAGCCATACTGTCAACAAAGAGAAAAGAGAAAATAGGAAAGTGAAGGCTAGGGTTGGATCTACTGGTATGATACCATGAAAGGCAGTCAAAAGTGATCTTTTCATTTACACAATTACAATATTATATACAAATGTGATGCATGAAATAAGGAGATAAGATCTCCTCGAATAACTCTAACTAATAACAAAGTTGACCACGTTATCTTTCTTTTTGAATTTCAAATTATGTTGAGTGCCATCCTTTTATAAGCTTTAGAGGAGAAGACACCCGTAAGGGCTTTGTGGGTCATCTCTACGACGCTCTTGTACGAGAAGGAATCCAAACATACAAGGATGACGTAACACTTGTTCGGGGTGAGACAATCGGTCCAGCCCTCTTCAAGGCTATCGAAGAATCACGCATTGCAGTTATTGTATTCTCTTAAAACTATGCGGATTCATCTTGGTGCTTGGACGAGCTTGCACATATTGTAGAGTGCATGGAATACAAAGGGCAAATCGTTATGCCCGTATTCTATGATGTCGATCCATCGGATGTGAGAAAACAAAACGGGAAATATGGAGAAGCATTTATCAAACATGAATGTGAGAATAAACATAGGGTTGACTCATGGAGAGAAGCTCTGGTAAAGGCAGGCAACCTTGCTGGATGGGTTGCTAAGGACTTTGCAAACGGGTAATTTTTTCTCATTTATCTAATTAAAAGAAACCTTTTATACTTAGTATGTCTGCTATCTATAACTCGATTACACATGTAATTAGAAGTGCCAATATCAAACTGATTTGCGTATTAATGGATCGGTTTGAGAATTTGAGTTACGATTTTCCAGTTAACCAAATTTCAAATACAAAAGGCTAGGTAAAAGTAAAAAAAAAAAGACGGCGTTAGGGTTTTTTAATACAAGAGGATGAGTTTGAAACTCGTCGGTGGTGGCTTTTCTTATTGAATGAGTTAGACATAAGTGGTCATTGGGCAAACATATGATTATTCTTTATATAATATGTATGTCCTTATGTATCTATTATGCAGGCATGAAACAATATGCATTAAGGACGTTGTTGCTACAATTTCCAGTAGGCTGCCTCCCCTACATACAAATATTAATGAAAATCTAATTGGAATAGAGACTCGCTTGCAAGATTTAAATCAGAGTTAGATATTGGGTCAGGTGGTGTGCGCATGGTTGGAATATGGGGGGTTGGGGGCGGCGGTAAGACTACTCTCGCATCTGCTGCTTATATGGACCTCTCTCACCAATTTGAAACTTGTTGTCTTCTTGAGAATATTCGTGAGGAATCAAGTAAGAATGGTTTGACTAAGTTGCAAGAAAAGTTTCTATCCCTAGTTACAAAAACAACTGAGGTGATACGGAGTGAGACGTTAATAAGCATGATAAAAAGAAAGTTATGTGACAAAAGAGTTTTAGTTGTTCTAGATGATGTTAATGATCCTAAGCAACTAGAAGAGTTAGCAGGATCACATGATTGGTTCGGTGAGGGGAGCCGTATAATAATCACTACCAGAGATAAGCATTTGCTAAACATCAATGAAGCCACAATCTATGAAGTGAGTTTGTTATCAGATGATGAGGCTATCAAGCTCTTTAGTAGATATGCATTTCACAAAGATGAACCTGTAGAAGATTACAATAAGCTCTCAAAAGAAGTAGTGTATTATGCAAATAGGCTCCCATTAGCACTTAAAATTTTAGGTTCTTTTCTATATGACAAAGACATAGATTAGTGGAAGTGTGCCTTGGTTAAGTTAAAAAGCATCCCAGATGCTGACGTGATGGAAAGACTCAAAATAAGTTATGATGGGCTTAAACAAGATGAGAAAGAGTTATTCTTAGATATTGCATGTTGTTTTAGGTTGTCTACGGTTGATGAGGCAATGATGGTGCTTGATGCTAGCAATTTATATTCTCGTGTAGGGGTAAAGGTGTTGGAACAAAAGTCTCTCATCAAAGTTTCAAATGAAATGATTGATATGCATGACTTGGTAGTAGAAATGGCCCACTACATTGTTAAAGGGGAACATCCTCATAATCCTGAAAAACATAGTAGAATTTGGGAGGAGAAAAATATTGTTCAGTTATGTGATATGGGGGCGGTTGCATCATTGATGGTAAAACTAACTTTGCAAAAATTTATTTTATACATGTGTATCTAATGGCATTTTTCTTTAGTGTTACTAACACAATGTGTTTCCCTTCATTAATTAAATTAATACAGGAAACTGAAGTATTAGCTTTGCGAGGTTATTCTGAGGAGTTTGTCACTTGGCTTTACTTACAAAGGGAAAAGATGAGTTTCTGGTTTCCTAGGCCAGGTTATAACAATGCTCAGCATCTTTCTAATGTTATTTCAAACATGAAGAAACTTCGGTGGATTGATTGGAAAGAGTATCCGGCATCTTCATTCCCATCAAATTTTCAGCCAAGAAGGCTTGGTTGTCTAATGTTGGAACGGAGCCAGCTACAACAACTCTGGAATGGGTATAAGGTACGTAATTCTATTTTCTAACAAAAATCACAACCCGGTGCCTGTTACACGTGTACTGAACCAGTTGGTTAAACGCATTACCTGCATTCAATCATCAGTTACGCATACTCCAGTGTTGGTTACACGCGTACAGGCATGCCCCAGTTATGCGCGTACAGACACTAGTTATACATGTGTGTACCAGCACCTCTTTCGTGACTAATGTTGAGTTGTGCGCGCACCAGAACTAGTTACGCGTGTATTGTTGACGGATTGTGCGCGTACTAGAACCGGTTACGTGTCCGATGCCATGTTACGCATGTATATTGCCCAGAGTTTTGCACGTACCAACATTGTTTGTGCCCCCGATGTCGTGTTGCAGGCCGCCACCAGGATATGAGAGGCCCAGCACCGGTCACGTGACCGATGTTGGGTTGCAGTTGTACCAGCATCGTGTTACGCACGTAGCATGACCGGTTACAAAACCGATGTCGCGTTACACGCATACCGGAGCCTGGTTGTGCGTTCCATATAAACCAAAATGACCCGTTTCACTAGAAGGGGTTGGCTCAGTCAACCTACCAAGACCCGTTCAATGAGAAACAATCACCCATATTTACCTAAATCATTTTAAAAATGACCCAAGCAACCCGATTTTATGATGATGGGTCAAGATTGCTATGTGCATATAAAAGGCTTCCGGAGCCAAATGATCCATGTGCATAAAAAAGTTCTATGATATTAATAAGGGAAAATTCTTAATATAGCCATTTTGACCGAGCTTTTCTAATTCTAGCCCAGGACCAAAACTAATTCCCAAAATAGCCATACTATTCCGTCGGATCCGTCGGAAACCATTCCTGGTCCGACGGAATTTTTAGCCTATCCTGACGCGCCACGTAACATGCTTTTTCATCGGAACCAACGTTTTGAGGTTTGGCCGACTAATTAGTCGGATGAACCGTCGGAGGAAAAGACGGTCGGATATGCTTCTGTCGGATCCGACTGTTTAATTTGTCCGACGAACCCTAGATTTTTCAAATCAGGGATTTTGATTTTGATTTTGATTTTGATTTCTAGAGTGAAATTGAACACTATGGTTGTGTTCTCCTCGTAAAACTAAACGATTTACACTACTGATTTTGTGAAGAAATAAGAAAGATAGAGATGGAGGTTGGTTATGGCGTTTTAGGGTTTGAGAGTTAGAATATATCAGTCAGATCCACTAAAATTCAGTTGGATCCAACGGAATTTCGGATCCATTAAAACGTTGACATGTAGCGTGATTTTAAAGGTCCAAAAATTCCGGGGGACAGCGTTACAATTTAGTCAGATCCGATGGAAACAATTGGCTATTTTGGGGATTTTTTTAAACTTAGGCTATTTTTGGAATAAATTGATCAAATATGACTATTTTGGAAATTTTCCCTATTAATAAATACACCTGACCTATTTGACTTTTATGTAGTTTTCTTACAACAGCGTCTATCAAGTTTAAAAATTCTTGATCTCCGGTGTTCATGATGCTTATGGAGGAGGGGCCTTCTTTTTCAGTGTCGGTTACACGTGTTCAATCATCAATTACACGCATTCAATCATCAATTACGCGTACTCCGATGTCGATTATATGTCTGATTCTAGGTTATGCGCGTACTGACACCGGTTATGCGTCCGATGCATCGTTATGTGCATACCGGCACCGTTTGCGCATATAAGTCCGAGTTACGCAAATACGATCGTACCGACACATGTTACATGTTCGATGTCGGGTTGCGCATGTGCCGGCACCGATTACGCGCTCCATATCGCATTACACACATACCGACACTGAGTTACGCGCGTACTGCCACCACTTAGGCGACTGATGCTGGGGTATGCACGTACCAGCATCTTGTTACACGTGTACCAGCACCGATTACAGGTCCCATGGCACGTTATGCATGTATTGTTTCCATATTAGGACCGATTACACGTCCGATGACATGCTACTCGCTTACTAGCACAGAGTTACGAGCATATCGGCAAAGAGTTTTGCTCATACCAGCACCGTGTGAGCGTCCGATGCCAGGTTATGGGTGCAGCAGCACATGGATGCGCGGTCTATGTCAGATTGCGCTCGTACCAGCATTGTGTGACACACGTAGTGGGACCGGTTACGCGTCCAATGTCGAGTTATGCGCATACTGGTGCGTGCTGTGCAATCCATATAATCCCATTCTGACCCGTTTTATGAGAAATGACACCAACCGATAATGAACCACTTGGAAAATGATACCAACTTACTTTGACCCGTTTAATTAGAAATATGGGTTCAATCAATCTGCTGTTACCCGTTCTATAAAAACAATCACCCATATCTCTACCTAAATCATTTTAAAAATGACTCATAGCAACCTAATATTAGAATGATGGGTCAAGATTGCGAGGCCTATTCATGACTAATAATAAACTTTCGACTTTCTTTTGTTAAATATCCTTTTGGAGAAGATTATGATTTTCCACCCTCGGTGGGAGACCTTTGCCACCTGATTCTTAAATTGTGCGTTTTAAACCACTGATGTTTTTCGGCAGGCTCAGTATGACCCCTACCGTTGGTTGACCTGTGTAATTAGTGGTTAAATGACCACTATACCCTTCATTTTCATCTTCATCATCAACTTTCAACATCCACTAAAAACACTAACCTAAACCCATAAAATCTTCAGCTAAGTTTAAATCGATAAGTTCAGATCGAAGGTTCAAATAAAAAGCTAAATTAAATTCATACAATTAAATACAACAATAAGTATAATCTTATACACAAAACACCTAAATTACATCATATCTAGAACCGCATATCAAACATCATAAGAGAGAAAATTTAATATGTTCTTCCTTCCCATAATCACACACAACCTATAATAATTAAGCTTCATCTCTCTAACCTTCAATTGTTGACTTTCCCTTTTCTTCAGCCGCCGGCCGTCACCAACAGTCTCCAACCAGCGTCATGTTTGGTGTCCGATTATGGCTGGAAAGAAGAAAAGTAGAGTTCCAAACCACCAGGTCCGATTTATGTAATATGAAATCTAGGGTTTGTTTAATTAAGTATGGTATTCAAAACGGGTGACGGCGCAGCTTGTTTCCCGTTACCGGCCTCTCTATTATAATTGGATCCTTTTTTTTCTTAGTGACAACACTTGTTAACCCAAATATATATATATATATATAAGGGGTGGGTTATTGTACAATAATCAGTTATCGTACATTAGGTGCGCGAGCTTTATAAACGTCGATTTAATTTTTACGTGGTGGCATAATCGTAAATAACCTAAATCTAATTCTACAATCTAATTCAACAATTGATTCATCAGACGTCCATCCATATCAATATAATTCAATTGTCGATCCATAACAAACTAATCTACAAATTGACATCAAACTAAATTGAGTTATCTAAACCTAAAAAATGTTCGTTACCTGCGAATAAACTTCAACACAATGGGTCAATTTTTTTTGCAATTAAACAAATGATTGTTGTTTGTTCTTCAATTTTTCGCCTAATCATACAAATTTGAGGTTTCAATTTTACAGTTGCAACTTATTTTGGATGTTAAACAAAACTGAAGACACTATACATTTAAACGTTCTGACAAAAAACGAACACCTTTAAACATTCAAGTTTAGAAGTTCTGTACCAAAACTTTAGAAGTTCTAACAAAAAGGTTTAAAAGTTCTAACAAAAACATCAATCGATTATGGAATTGCATAAATAACACGCTCGATCGAGCTTTGAGGGTTCAAAATATTATGTTTAAACGTTCTGAAACAAAACTGAAGACTTATAAACGTTCTGGCCAAAAAAGAACATCTTTAAACGTTCTAATACGTTCACAGATGTTTTGGGTGTTAAAAAAATGAACATCTTTAAACATTCTAACACGTTCTAAGAAGTTCAGGCTGTTTAAAAAAAGTTTAGAAGTTCTGATAAAGTTTAGAAGTTCTAAGAAGTTCTGGGTGTTCAAAAAGGTTTAGAAGTTCTGATAAAGTTTAGAAGTTCTGGGTGTTCAGAACTTCTAAAACTAACAAAAAAAATTAAACACCTGTAAACATGAAATTGAATACTGAAATCACTTCATATAATCTCATAATCATCAAATAATCGTTAATCGACCGTTAATTTGATCATTGATTCGATCATATGAACAAAATATGGAACGTTTGCAACTGGGTTTCTGCAAAACTCTAAATTGATCAATTGAAACTTCAAATTGATGATTAATTAGACCAATTTCAAAGTTTAATTGATCAATTAGTGCAACAATTTCAATTTCAATTGGTCAATTTTATCAGCTGACTTGTGAAAAAGGCGTGACGAGGAAGATGGTGTTCACGACGGTACCTCGACGGTCGCGACGGTGGATGAAATCATTGGACAGTGAAGGTGAAGGTGAAGGTGAAGGTGAAGGTGAAGGTGAAGGTGTACGGAATCGATGGAGCAGTGGATCAGAGTTGATGGGAGCAGAGGATTAGAGCAGTGGAGCACTGGACGGTCGCGTGTTTTTTGAAATCAATGGTGCAGAAACTCTCGTACCTATTGTATGATAAGGGATTATTGTATTGGATCCTTTATCTATATATATATATATATAGATAAATGATAGAATACGAAAATCCTTTATCGTACATTACGTACGCGAGGCTATGGAACGTTCGATTACAATTAGCGATCTAGGGTTCTTTGATCAGAATAGCAAGCAACAACAATGGCGAGCAGGTCTTCGTTCATCACTGCTCCGATTGATTCTGTCCACCTTCACCATGACCGTTCAACAATCCGTCACTATCCAACGAGTCTGTCTACCGTCCACCATCCAACGATTCCGTCCACCGTATACCATCTTCCTCCTTCACGACTTGTCCACAGGTTAGTTTATCAAATTGATCAATTGAAATTGAAATTGATGAACTAATTGATCAATTAAACTTTGAAATTGATCCAATTAATCATCAATTTGAAGTTTCGGTTATCGATTTTGAGTTTGGGTTCTGGGTTTTAACATTGAACGTATAAACTTTTTGTACTGAACTTTTAAAGTTTAATTGATTTTGTTCTGAACATTTTAACAGAACGTATAATACGTTTAAACCAGAACGTATAAACAGAATGTATAAACTTAATGTTAATACGTTCAATGTCAAAACCCAGAACTCAAAACTTAAAATTGATCGACTAAAGCTACAAATTGATGATTAATTGGATCAATTTCAAGGTTAATCGATCAATTAGGCTTATCAACAATTTCAATTTCAATTTCAATTGGAAATTGCTCAACTGACCTGTGACCAACGATCGATGGTGGTGACGGACGATGACGGTGCTCACGATAGTAGACGATGGTCGCGACAGTAGACTTTTACGGGTATGCGTTAAGTTTTTTTAGGTTAGTTACCATTATGCCCCTAAGCAGTTTTAATTTCAATTAGAATTGGTGGTGCAGGATGTCGCGTATGTAATGTACGATAAGCGATTATTGTACGTTAACACACCCCTATATATATATATATATATATATATACATGGTATTCAAAACCCACACAATAAGAAACCTAAATACGACCCCAATCCAAAGAGGCAGAATCAAAATCACAACTTCCGGCAACACATTCAATACATACAGAGCCTAATTCCAATTCAGCTGGGTTTCAAAACCCTCTTTTTAAATTAAAACAAGAATTAGGGTTTATGAACGTTGAAGATAAGAATATAAATAAAGATGATAAAAATTTAATATTTGGGTGTGGAGATTGAGAGGATGAAGTAGGAGACGGAGACAGAGGGGGTGGCCGGTGGCTGGATTTGAGTGATGAAATTCAGGGTTTGTTTAACATGAAGAAGATGGTTTGAAGTCCCATGATGATGATGGGATTTAGGTTATAAGATTTGTGATTGTTATTGTTATGGAGATGATGATTATGAGTGTTGGGATAACGGGATGATGATGATCGTAACCGTGGAATGAATGATGGGGAAAGGGATATCATTATTATTTATTCAATTACTAATTGCCCTTAAACTAAACGGTCAATTAACGGCAGTGGCTCATATCAGCAAACTGAAAACGACATGAGTTCAATACGAGCAATTTAAGAATCAGGAGGCAAGGGTCTCCCACCAATATTACACATTACACAGGGCAAATCATAATTTTCTCTATCTTTTTGCGAGTTGTGACATTTACTACGCAAAAGCTATTAAAAATTGTTAGTTAATTTACTATTACAAAGAGCTCCCGAAGCCAAACGATCCATGTGCAGTAAAGTATGTGAATCGGCATGAAAAAGTTCTATCATATTAATACGTACACCAACCTATTTGACATTTACGTATTTTTCTTACAACAGAGTCTTCCAAGTTTAAAGATTCTTGATCTCCTTTATTCAAGGAACCTAAATAGGACACCAGATTTTAATGGCATTCCATGTCTTGAAAGATTAAATTTAGAAAAATGTTCACAACTAAAAGAGATTCATCCATCGATTGGCTGTCATGAAAGACTTGTTTGGGTGAATATGAGAGAATGTTACAAACTTGAAACGTTTCCGTCCATCATAAAGATGAAAAGGTTGGAGACTCTTGTGCTCTCTAAATGCTATCGACTTAAAAAAGTTTCCAGAAATACAAACGAACATGGATAGCTTGATAAACCTTCATTTGGATGGAACTATCATAGAATTAGTTCCACCTTCAGTTGGACAGTTTTGTACCAACCTTGTTTCTTTTGATTTAAGAGGATGTTACAAATTAAAAAGGATAGAAGGAAACTTCCGTCACTTAAAATGTTTGAAATATCTTATAATCTATGAATGCATTCAACTTGAGAAATTGGCTGGGGATTTTTTTTTCAATGAATGTTGTTTAGAAGAGCTTCCTCAATTTCCACGGTTTTCAAGAGAGTTGGATCTATGTTGGTGCGAATTGGGAGATGGAGGCATCCCATCTGATATGAGTGGGTTTGTTAACCTACAAGTACTAGACCTAAGCGGTAAAAAGTTTTCAAAATTACATTCGAGCCTCTCCCAAATCCCATGTCTCAAGTTCCTCGACTTGTCATTATGTTGGAGCCTTGAAGAATTGCCTGATCTCCCATCAAGCATAGAAATTCTGGTAGCTGAATGGTGTGAGTCACTTCAAAGGGTAGGAGATTTATCAAATTGCAAATGGTTATGGAATGTCTCCCTTACGAGAGTCAATCAGAATAAGTTGATTGGTGGTGAGAGAGTAATACATTCTATTCTTCAGGTACAACTCTTATCTTGTTCTTGAATTTCAAGACTTTATAGATTATAGTTTGTATTAATAATGATTGTGTTCCTCATAATTTAAATGTACATGGCAGAGAAATGCAGCTGAAGATCGCTTTATAAGTATAGTGCCTCCAAGTGTATACCTTCTACATTCTTATAAAGGGTTAATGACGATGACATTGCAACTTCCACACAATTGGTATAATGACTTTAGTGGATTTTTATTATCTGCGGATACTTGCGATGCATATGGGTGTAGTATATATATTAAGAAAGATATGTCGTCCACAAATTCCCAACCTGATCATTGGAAGGAGTTAAATAAAAATCCAGAATCTTATAATGAATGTGGAGTGGTGGGTTATGTACCCTTTGCTTCGTTGACGCACACCTCATGGTGGAATCCTACATACACTCTTATTACATTTCAGTTTTATGGCTTGGTTAATCCAAAAGTAGGACTTGTTCCTAGAAAAAGTAAATCAAGGGAAACACCAATACACTACTCAGAGTGTTGGGAAGAGACTAGAAGTATAACAACATTTCAGATCACAGATAAGCCAAAGTCCTCTGAAATTATGATTTTATGGACACATAAAAATTTTCGATAATAGATTTATTGAGTAGGACAGTTATGCATTCTCGAATCAAAGGTGTGTATTTCCTGTCCAACCAAGTGTTTGATGATCAAATGCCTCAATGAAAAACAATATATCAAAGTTTTAACTTATCTTTTTTGCCAGATTATGTAGAGTGTGCCATCGTAAATCCATTTCAAAGCATGGTTTAATCCTTCCAAACAGTTTCAGAGCATCATCATCTCCATCAGGTCATTTGTTTGGTCGTAATTTGCTTGCATCAAATGCTCATGCTGTTGCATTTTACTTAATATTTACTGCTTAAGAAGCATTTGATTGAGCACGTTATATATGGGACCTTGCAGCATGTGTACGTGACCTTATTTATATAATTACAAATTTAGGATGAGTTGGCATTAAATGTTAGTACATTAAGCTTCTTTTTACGTACTTCATTTTATCTAATTTTCTTATTTTTTTCCCTTTTTTTTTGTTTTACACTTTTGGCACCAACACTTTTCATAGTTTACAAATATGTCACAAAGTACTTTTGTTTGTTTTAACCCTCAACATTTTTCCACTTTCAACTTTGCTCTCCTATATCTTTCATCTTTTACAATTTTTTTTGTTTAACATTTCGGTCAAAATTTAACAAGTTAACACGCTGTAACGTGTGTGTGTGGTTCATCTCTCATGTCCATTTTTCCCGTTTAACGGTCCCGTCGCAACGCGTAGATGTTAGGTTGACTTGGTTAATTTTTTTTTCTATATGTTACGCTTCGGTCTAATTTTTATGTGTTAAAACGACACAACGAATGTGTGTGCTTCAATTCAACATTTTTTACGTCTACTTTTTGTTCGGTTTCATAATGGTTAATGAAAGTTACTAGCCGCTGGTGAGGGAAAGGTAACCTAAGGCAGTGGTGGTGATGATGGTAACTTCATACTTTCGAGTTGAGTGGATTTGCAAATACACAATTTTACACACCCCACCGCAACACGGGGTGATAATACTAGTTGTAGTACAATTTTATATATGCTAACAAAAGGCAGAATAGTTCAGATTGTGTTGTCTATATGAATCATGAACCCATTACTATTATTGTTTATTGCTTCAGTTCTATGCCCACAAAAGGTAGAATACTTAATTGTCAAATTGATCACTAATCAAACCACTTGTAGTAAAATTCAAAACAATACAAAGCCCATTTTTTGTTCATATTCTTTGTTGGATGTTCCACGTACATGCAATACTATCTTACGTGTAAGCTGCAAAGGTTCGTTAACTGAATAACTTGTCAGTTATGTGAGTTTAAGCTGAAACTTTTTCATTTTTAATATGGTTTAAGCAACATCCCGTTGTCCTTCTCTAGTTTTTCTTTCTTACGGGTAATTGATGAAAAATATAAACTTTAACTATTAAGTGAAATACATTCAACAAATTGATCATATATTGTTAATACAATTACAATTAATATTAAAATTACAGGAATTAGATAACTAAGATCACATAAATATGTTACAAATAAGTAAAAACTTCCTTTTACATTACATTTGTGATTGTATTAGTAGTTATACATTGTTTATCAAAAATCAAAATATTTAGTCCATGTCTGTTTGTAACCCCTAATAAGGTAACATATAGATCTGCTTATAACTCTTGATATAGTCACGTATAGATGTCCGTGTGAAAAAAATGTTCTCCAAATACATACCAACTCTAGATAAATGATAGTATATCCATGAAATTATTAAAAAAAATATTCATACACGTAAAATATTATAGATTTTAATAAATTAATATGATGTCATATGAGAACTTCTACTCATGTTTATCCAAAAAAACATGATTATCCCAAAAAATCATATACCTACACTTTGATGTTATAATCATCTTTAGAATATTTAGAATTTGAAATTGATTTATCATGATAAATTTGTTGTCATTAATTTCTGCGTATAACAAATTTTTAATTGATTTTATATTTTACAATTAAAATTTATATAATCAAGCAACATAAAAACCGAAAATTAATCTATAAAAAATGATTTTTTTTCATTTAATATGAATGTAATTGCCAAAAAAATGACAAATACATACTAACCTTATAACCATGTTCAAATAATAGTGATTATTCTAAGTTAGAAGAATTTTAGAAAATTTAAGTTGCATAAAATGAAGATAGTGATTCTTATATATAATAGTTGAAAGTATGACTGCCACTTTTACCCGTAACCTGAAACCCAACCCAAGAAAACCCGTACCCGAACCCAAACTAACCCGACCCGAGAAGCTCGAACACAAGAAAATACTAATCCGAACCTGAACCGAAGTAATACGGGTTGGTTCTTGGGTCAGAATTCTAGGTTTCAGGTCAACAAAAATAAACTTTTAGTTTTAAAATCATATATATTTGTAGGTATTAAAAGCTAAGCTTTAGTCGTTGTCGTTATCAGGATTTAGTCAAAATCGATTGTTCTCATTCCACATATAATGAATCGATTGTTTATTTTTTTATTACTTTGAATATAAACCATAATAAACACTTTAATTATGTACTAACCAACATGTAACACTAACATAACCTCAATTCATTGTATTTGTATAAAAATAAAATTAATAACTTAATATAATATAGGAATTATGTAAATAACTGATGAAAATGATATTCTAGGTTTCAATATCCTAAATGATTTTTGGGAAACGAAAATAATGGAATGGGACTGAAACAATTTATTTGGTTTAAAATATTAAATGCTTTTAATTAAGTAATTTATCTTATAAAGCATATTAAATAAAAATATTTGCATGTATATAAAAAGTATAAATCAAGTCATAAAACATATGTTTCTGAAGCATTTTGGTCTGAGTTATGAAAGAAAATATTGAAAACTAAATATTGATCTTCTTATTGCTAAAACCCTTCTTATTGCTAAAACCCTATATACTACACAAAAAAGTCATATAAATAAATGATAATTCATAAAGTTAATCGTTATACATATAGATTATAATTATACTATTCAACTTCAATGATTTAACGCTAATCACCAAGTTATATATATATATATATATATAATAGGTATTCTCCATGTTTGTAATATTTATACAAAATGTATGTAGAAATTAAGAAAATACACATTTCATGAGTTCAACTGCATATGAGAAAATTTAAATTCAAATTTGAAACCAATCTTATATAAAAAATTATGCACTGCTGTTTGAATCCCTGTTTAAAAACAATTTGTAGTTTACCACACAAATAAAAATTCTTCGACAATAATGCACCTTTATTTTTTTTTTAATTTGCAAACACTTGTGATTTTCAAATTTTATTCCAACATGTCTACAACTTCAATTTTGATATTTTCTTATTTCACCATTAATTATAATGAATGAATCAGTTAGTATTTACATTTTATAAACATAAACTTGAATTCATATATTGAAACAACTTAAAAGATAATGACCATATATGACAATTAGTAGAAAAAAAAGGTGAGAAAGACTATAAGCTTGACAAGTGGTAAAAGTTGTAGTCTTTTATTAGAATAGATAGATAGATAAAATAAATAATGACTTGTCGGTGTCACAAATTTTTGCTATGAATTTGACTTAGCCTTAAGTGAATTTATTTCTAGCCATTAATAAAGGTTGTTTGTTGGTGTGATGGTTAGGTGTATATTAAGTCTTAGTTTCTATCTATACATGCAACGCACGTTCGGCTAATGCTAGCTGGGGGATAATAGATTTTTTTTTTTCTATTTATTCTCAATACATTGATTGACCCAAGCTTATTGGTTATTTGGTTCTAAAGATTCATATGTTTTATTTTTCATTTTCTTTATATATATTATTTTTTAGCATATTAATAATTGTCCATATCTACCTCTACCGAATTCGCTTTGGTGCATCGCCGTAACGCACGAGCTAAGTGAATTCTCTTGGTATACCACCTATCACAGCGCATAAGTTTTTTTTACCGTCAAGACCGACTGAACTCATATTAGTTCGCCGTAATGCAGATTTATTTTGTGCTATTGTTTTGATGGTTTTTTTTAGAGGTGGCAATGTGAGTGGGTTGGGTTGGATTTGGGTGATGTGTCAGGATGGGTATGGGGTCAAGATGGGTAAAGCTAACCCATCTTGACCCAAGTTAAGGTTGACATACAAAGGGTTTTAAAAACCCCTCAAAAAAATATTCAAAAAAACTATTAAAAGAATAATAACTCCAAATATAAATAAAAAATGCAAAATGTAAAATAACTAAAATTTTTCTCCCGTGATCCTCGTTCATTAAAAAAAAACTCGCTTTGTACTGGTTCAGGTTTGAGTTTTTTGGGTTTTTTTTTCGGTTCGGTTTTGTTTTTTTTTTCATTTCGGTCGGTTTCGGTATTTGCTCGGTTTCAATGATTTCAGTTTCGATTTCTCAGTTTTGTTTTAGTCAGTTTTTTGGTTTCATTTCGTTTTTTTTGTTTCGTTTCGATTCATTTTGTTTTGTTTTAGTCGATTACGTTTCAGTTTTTTTGTTTCGTTTTCGCAAGCTTTTTGATTGCATTTCGCTTTTCTTTGTTTCGTTTTGGTCAGTTTTTCGGTGTCATATTGGTTTTTTTTGTATCGTTTTGGTTGTTTTTCTATTTCGGTTTCGTTTCGTTTCAGTTTTTTTGTTTCGTTTTAGTCGGTTCGGTGTTTTTGATTCGTTTTGATCCGGTTTTTAAATTGCATTTAGTTTTTTTTTTATATTTCCTTTTGGTTAGTTTTTCAGTTTCAATTCAGTTTTTTTGTTTCGTTTCGGCCGTTTTTATATTTCAGTTCAGTTTCGTTTTGGCCGGTTCAGTGTTTTGGTTTTGGTCAGCTTTTCAGTTGAATTTCGCTTTTTTTTTTGTTTCATTTTGGTCGTTTTTCTATTCAGGTTCATTTTCATTTTGGTTTTTTTTGTTTCGTTTTGATCGTTTTTCTATTTCAGTTCAGTTTCGTTTCGATTTTTTTGTTTCGTTTTGGTTGTTTTTTTGTTTCGGTTCAGTTTCGTTTCGGTTTTTTTTGTTTTTTTTTTTGGTCGGTTCGATTTTTTGTTTTGTTTTGGTCAACTTTTCATTTGCATTCGTTTTTTTTTTGTTTCGTTTTGGTCAACTTTTCGGTTTCATATCGGTTTTTTTTGTTTCGTTTTGTTCGTTTTTCTATTTCGATTCAGTATTGTTTCGGTTCAGTCGATTCGGTGTTTCTGTTTAGATTTGGTTAGATTTTCGGTTGCATTTCACTTTTTTGGTTTCGTTTTGGTCAGTTTTTCGGTTTCATTCCGGTTTTTTGTGTTTCGTTTTGGTCGTTTTCTATTTCAGTTCAGTTTCGTTTTTGTTTATTTGTTTCGTTTTAGTCGTTTCGGGGTTTTTGTTTCGTTTTGATCGTTTTTTGGGTTTCGGATGAATTTTGTTTCGCGCGTGATAGTTTGGGTATTTTCACTACAAAAAAAATGCCATTTAGTGGCACATGTTTTTAATGGCATTTAGGTTTTGTGCCACTAATTTAGGTTTTTAATGGCACTTTGTTTGCTTACAACACAATTTTAGTGGCACTTAGTATTAGTGCCACTAATTTATGATTTTAGTGGCACTTCACATATGCCACTAAAAACATAGTGTCACACGTTTTTAATGGCATTTAGGTTTTGTGCCACTAATTTAGGTTTTTAATGACACTTTGCGTATGCCATTTTTTCTAATAACACATTTTTAGTGGTACTTAGTTTTAGTGTCACTAGTGTATGATTATAGTGGCACTTTGCGTATGCCACTAAAAATATAGTGTCACGTGTTTTTAATGGCATTTAGATTTTATGCCACTAATTTAGGTTTTTAATGACACTTTGCGTATGCTATATTTGTTTATACCACATTTTTAGTGACACTTATTATTAGTGCCACTAATTTATGATTTTAGTGGCACTTTGCGTATGCCACTAAAATATATTGTCACACGTTTTTAATGACATGTCACTACAAATAAAAGTCCATTCCGTGGCACTAAAAGCTACAGCTTACGAGAGCCTAAGCTTGTTTTGAGCTCTATTTTTAAAGCTCGAGCTTGACTAGGGGTAGACGTCTAGGCTTGAGCTCGACTCTTCTAACTTACAAGTGCCCACTTGTTTAACTTAAGGGAGCTTTAGCTCGAGGTTGGCTTGTTTAACTTAAAAGAGTTCAAGATCGAGCTTGACTCATTTCAAGCTTAAGCTGGGCATGGGAGTAGGTTTTTTTTGGCTCTAGGTGGAGGCGTTTAATTTTAAAAGTTAATAAACATTCAAATAAGCATCGGGCCACCATATGTTACTGTTGCATTCTACTACAATTAGGGGGTGTGTTGCAGACGGCGACCTCAATTCTCCCAAATTCGAGCCCTTTGGTGAAACTGACTCCGATTTGCTGCACTAACAAGTCACCAAATTCATCTGAGATCGAAATCAATGAAGCGGAAGGAGCGAGATAAGAGTATATGTATTGATTTGTGGCTTCAATCATCAAATTTCACTCACCTATTGTTTCAATTCCCGCTAATTAAGTTCTACTTTCATCACCATGTGAACAAATTAGGTTAAATCGTCAGCAAAAACGTTCGCAATTGAGACAGACGGCGAGCAGCTGTCGTACTTTCACGTTTGTGATCACAATAATATTTAAACAGTGCTGCTGTTCTACAGTCAAGTGTTAAGTTGCGATATAGGTAATCCTTCACAATTTATGCTTCTTTAGATCAGTAGCGTAATTGACTGTTGTACACTAATTAGATTAAAGCGAAGGGATTGTCCATTGGTTTGGAGATGCACATGAAGTGCTCGATGAAATGCTTCAACTAACTTTTTGAGTTGTAGGTTACTGGCATCTTCCATGATTTCACGTATTCTCTAATTTGGATGTAATTATTTACTAATTTCTCTATTTATAAATGTATTTTGTTGCATAGAATAATGGCTAAGATGTTAAGTGTCGTTTATCTGCAGCGAGGAGTATATTTTTAAGCCTGGCCTTCATGTGGACGCTCAATTCATTAGGATGATGATATCCAATGCTATGGTAGAACATCTTACATTATGTTTATTTTCAAAGGCTAAATATATTTGATTTTCTAACAACACAGCTGAAGTGAACACACGGAAAAAAAATTAAGAATATGGCCACCTGTATGTAACAGATATTTTGGTTTATGGATGTTAGGATTTGAGAGTTTTAACTTGCACATGATTTTACTTCACCAGCAACAAATTTAACAAGTATAATTGATCTAACAGTAGATATGTTTAAACATATTATAATTGTTTACAACTTACTTCCATAATTAGCTAGTCACTCTTTGTTTATCAAGTTAAGTTTACATTAAATTGTTTATAAAATGCAATAACATGTGCTTCAACTTTATATAGAAGAATAGGAATAATTTAATTTTTGTTGTAAGACGTACAAGTTTACACTATATGTAGTCCTTCACAAATAAGGTTTTAGTGTTTCAATTCAAGACTTGAATATGCTCATCGTGATTAGTTTATTGTTCTTGAAAGTGTTATGTTTGTTGTTTATGTTTAATTTGAGTTCAAATACAATTCTCAGATTGTGCATTTTGTTTTAGGTTCTTGAAAACGTCATTAGGGCATACTTTAACATTTCAAATGATTCATATTGTTTTATGTTCTGATATTTCAGTCGTTACTCTTTTGAAAAAGAATTATGTCTTAGACTGCATGTTTATTTCGTTTACTTTAAATAATCTTTTAAGAGGGCATCATTTAGGGATGAGATCGGGACCGTACCCGTACCTATACCCGTACCTGTACCCGAAAGTACCCGTACCTAAAATCAGTAAATCTTGGTACCCATACCCGTACCCGAATTATATGGTACGGGTATGGGTACGAGTACAGGTACTTTTGGTACGGTACTCGCTTTGGTACCTCTTTGTTCTTTTTTTTTTTAAATCTTCACTAAACTAGGTATCGGTAGCGGTACGATACCGACAATCAATTATCTATAATACCAAAATCGTAATACCGCAACCAAAACATAATACCAAAACTAAAAATGAAACAAATCAGCCATAATATAAAAATACATTCCCTTTTCCTTTTCTTAGTTTATTGTTTCCTCAATTTCTATAGAAAACCAAGACAGAAAGTTAATACATGTTATTTAATTATATACATAATTACACATACATGAAATAAAAATATACGAATACACAATATATGAATGTACACATAAATTGAGAATGAACTTATTCAACTAATATATATTTTGTTTTGAAAATCCCTCTTGAAAGTTAAGTCATAAGTGTTGGAAACCTAATAAAAGCCCTTACATATTCTAAACGGGTACCAGTATCGTTATACCCGTACATGTACCCGTACCTATACCCGAAAGTACCCGTACCTATAATCAGTAAATTTGCGTACCCATACCCGTACCCAATAGACATGCGCAGGTACAGGTACGGGTACAAGTACGGGTACTGAACAGGTACGGGCACGGGTATTTAGGAAAAAAAGCTCATCCCTAGCATCATTGACTAGGTTAATTAGCTTCTTTGCCTAACTTATCATTCATGTCTTAATAGGTTGAATCTTAACAACTAGAGGTACATGAAATGATAAAAAAAAACAGAGTTAAGATACAGTTGGTGAACAAAAGGATTTAACTTTTTTTTATCTATATGCTTAAGGAAGTGTGTTGGACTGCATTCACAGACCGTGCAATATTCTTCTGATGAGATAGATAAGTTGGATGCTTTGTCATGCCTTTTGGAGTATTTGGAAAGGTATTATCAAAAGACATAAATAAGGTATGGTAACATTTTCAAAAAGTTTTCCTAAGTGTCAAATGAGTTATTTTAATTTCAAATTGATGGCAATTTCTTCATAATTGATTTCTTTAAGAAGTGGCAAAGAAAATTGTTTGCTTTGGTGAACATGCACAGGAGACATTTCAAAGCTTAAGGTGATACAAGAAACTGTTATGCGAATGAAAGCTCCCCGTAGAATGGTATTTATTAAGTTAAAATTTAATATTGATTGCAAATGAACTTCCAAGAGAATTAAGGTTAGGAGGAAAATGAAAAGTTCAAGACTACCATGGCCTCGAGGTCCTGGAGAGGATACACGGAACCGAGTTTTGCTACGTTATCGGCATTACTTTGAAATAGTACCATGGTGAGTTTATTCATGTTGTGTTAGTAATTCATTGTTGACCCATTTGGGATACGACATTCGGAGGTATTGTGTTTCTTGACAGGTGTTATAGTACTAGCATATGGAGGATTGTGTTGTATTCAACTATTGATGTGTTTCTTGACAGGTATTATGTTTGCAGTCCATCAGGTTAGTTTTAAATCAATGGAGACCTCACTTACCAAAATCAAGGTTACTTTATAATGATAAAACAAAAAAAAAGTATTTTCTGATATCATATGTTAATCTCTACTGGAAGCTATGGAACGGGGGCAATGTGGGAAATTATGGGATATTTCAATGCAAGATTATTTTTGACAGTTTTTGGGAATACCAAAAAAAGCCTTTAGCGATACGAAAAAAGCTCATTTTGATTTCTATTTCTAATACTCGAGCTTGACTCATTTCGATCTCTATTTCTAATAGCATAGCTATAGCATATTTATAGTTATGTTTATGGGCAGACCAAAAAAAAGTGCCACTAATTGTCCAAAGATTTGTAGTGGCAAACCAAAAGAAAGTGCCACTAAAAGTTAAAGTTTGTAGTGGCGTACCAAAATAAGTGCCACTATCCAAGGTATTGTAATGGCAAACGAAAAAAAGTGTCACTAAAAGTCGAAAGGTTTGTAGTGGCAGACGAAAAAGAGTGCCACTAAAGTCCAAAATATATTAGTGGCAGACCGAAAAATGTGCCACGAAAGTCAAAAAGTTTGTAGTGGCAGACAAATAAAGTGCCACTAAAAGGCTTTAGTGGTAGCGCTTCTAATGACACCTTTTTTGTGTAACACTCATTCCAATAGGGTTCTTTAGTGACATCTTTTTGGTTTCTTGTGACACTCTTTGTGTGCCATTAAATGGCTTTTTATTTGTAGTGTTTGAATTAGATAAATTTTGGATAAGTTGGATATTTTGTTTTGACCCATTTTAACTTATAAATAAAACTCACTTGTATATCCATCCTGACCCACTTGAAGAATTTTTATGATCCATCCTAACCCATTTTACTTTTAAAGTTTATCCATCTTGACCCAAAACAATCTATTTGGGTTGGGTTTGCCACCCTTAGTTTTTTCCGTTGATTATGTGGTTTTTTTTCACATTAGGTTTTTTTTCCTTTTTTTTATTTTAAATATGTTACTTTGTTTTATTTGTGGTGTAGACAAAATTATTTTGTTGTTTTACTTTTGGTACCGTAAATCGATACTAATCAAATTTGCGTTCGCCCACACAATGCGCAATTATTGTTGTATTAATTTGTTGTATTTAGCAATCAATAAAATGTCCTTTTGATTTATTTTCAGTGTCGTAAACCATCAACGATCAAATTTACCTCAACTAGCAACAACTCCACTAAGGTTGATATGTTATACGGCTGCCAATAACATCTGCTCGACGCATCACGCCATCTATGACACCTAGTATAGATAAATATTGAAGTTCTATGCTGCAAAATCTTTTAAGATGCATTACTTTTGAATATTTAAATATTATAATTGGTTAGAAAAATATATTGGTGTTTGTGGTTTGGTTGTCATTTGTAATATCCTAACTTTATATTTGAGTTTTGAAGCGCATGTTCTATTCGTGTTGCTTCTTGTTTTAACATTGCATGAAATTTTATTCTCCTGTTTATTAAATTATTCTTTTATGTCATACGTTTTTTGAGCTTATTAACATACGTTTACGATGATTAAATGTCAGTAATGTCGATACCGGACAAATTTGTGTACGTTCACTCCCACGACACATGATTTTTGTTTTTCTACCAGATTTATGTCAACTCGCCTCTAAACCATCCAGATTTTACCAATGTCTAAGTTTTAGCGACCGAATAAACGTCAATTTAAATATAATACATATTTTAGTATCGTAATCTATACGAGAGTCGTCAACTGTTCTAATCGTTTACTAACTTATTTTGTAGTTTTAGTGTCGGTAGCAGATCAACCTAACCGATACCAACTATATTCGTGTCGCTTCGGTCATAAGTTGTATGTATGTAGTGTTTATGGGTTGCTTTCTTTGATCTGGGTTGATGCTGTAACGAACTTAACCGATACTGACTCGTCGCCTAAACGCGGTGATATATTACATAGTCAGATATAATTATGCAAGAGTTTATCGTAATATTAAAAATAATAATAATATAACGATTTATAATATTATATGTTATAAAAATATATCGTATGAGACTTTAACCCATTCTTGTTAGCTAACCTTTTATTAATTTACTAGGTTAGAACCCGTGTGATACACGAGTTATTGAAAGAAAAAAATAAAACAAATATGTGAATTATCTTAATGCTTGCATCTAAATTTAATGTATAAAATGTTAAACAAGGATAATTATATTTGAACAGGTATTATAAGTTATAATTGCTGATACGATTTAAATAAAACAAAACATTAAGAGTTAAATATATAATAATGAATACAAAGTATAATATATAGAGAATAATTAACTTATCATTTGAATTAAGAATGGACATTTGTATATAGTTCGACCATAATCAAGAAAATATTAAGTAACAAATTATTAGAATTAAAAAAAACTGTTTAATCGAAAGACGAAAGACAGACAAAAAGATTGTGTTAATTCATTAAATTGACAGGAATATGTTTTTTTGAGCTTCTATTAATTCATAAAATTGACAGGAATTAAATATAACAAAATAAATGTATGCAAATTGTTTGAAAGATATTATCACTCTAGTATTTGTGAACACAAATGTCAACCTTTAGGTGAAAACTTACAATATTTTCTTGAACAATGACTTTCTTATGTGTTAGGTTATCACACTCTTCAAATTATTTAGAGAGTACGGTTGTCCTTATTGTCTCACTGTCAATAATAATAATAATAATAATAATAATAATAATAAAATTTACCCCTATTATTATTATTAAAGTTGTAATAATATTTAAAATGAATCATATTAAAAAATGTGTCATATTCCAATTATATGGTAGGTTTAGAGATTTTGTATTGCTTTTAAATGGGATTTAAATTTGAAATGGATTTGGAGATAAGAGTGAATTTTGGGTTGTTAAATCCGAAAAATGATGTCCTACAATGAAAAATTAAAGGCAACAAAATTTGGTTTTACACCTGTAAAATTAGATCACTTGTTTTTTGTTGGACCAAAGCCTCCGAGCCCTTTTTATTGGAAAGCCCAAAGCGTTTAAGTTTTACCTTGTGGACAACACAGATACTCTTGCATTAGTATCTCTACTCTTAGTAAGACTAATATTATATATTATTATTAAGATTGTGTATGTCATTCAATAAGCTAATAGTCAGCGTATTACGTACCTAATTAAGTACGTTTATTTTATACCAATGTAATGTAAAGTTAGAGAAATATGGACCATAAAACAGGTCACTTTACCCAATTTCTGCAACCACAACTTTCAAGAAAATAAAAGAAACTCTCTCACCAAACTCTTTCTTTCTTTCTTTCTTTTGTTTTTCAAACTAAGATCCGAGTGTTGTTATGTAACATCCCGAAATTTCAAATAATGATATTAATTTATATTGAGTTGTTATGACGGAAAGGTTTACTTGAGTTAGTAAATAAATAAAATAATAAAGAGGGAAATATAAATAGGATAATTAGATGGAATTAATCTTGGACTAGAAAGGAATGATGGGTCTTAGGTCCATGGGCTTAAGAGAGTATAAATACCCCCTTAAACCCTAAATTTTTCCATCTTCATCCATCTTATCCATAATATTCCCTACACCTTAAAACACACACCTAAGCCTACATCTTACGGTCGTGACCAAGAGGGTGATTCAAGATCTAAAACCGAGCATAGATCTTGATAAACCTTAACCATACAAGCAACATACGAGTTAGATTTATATATTGGAACTAGCCGCGACCTAGCAAACGATTAAAGGTATGTTCTTAATCTTAAAGCTTACGTTTTTTATGAACGGTTAGCCATGAAACTTGAACATAGAGTAGATCGGGTCTAGATAAAACATAAAGGTGACAACTTGATGATTAAAATGGACGTGATGGACTCATGGTTAGATACGGTTCATGAAGGAAACCCTAGATCTAGCTTAAAGCACGTTTTTATGGTTAAAGATTCAAGCTTTGCGACCAAAACGAGTTAGACCTTGAAGCCGTGGGGTTAATGGGTGTTAAACGGTTAGGAATGGTGGTGAAAGGTGGTTAAAAGAGCAATTTTGGACCGTTAGCCGTTATAGAATGGATTTAAAGATAGGAGTCTGAGCTGAATGAAAGCATCAGACTAGGGTTCTCGGTCAACGCGAGAACTCGGTCAATACGAATTCTCGGTCAGCGAGAGTTCTCGTTCAAGGAGAATTCTCGGTGACCAGGATTCTCGGTGATTCCGTTCTCGGTTAACCATGGATCTCGGTCCAAGGGTTCTCGGTAGCGAGTCCTCGGCCACCTATTCCTGTTTGGTTTGGGCCTGGTCCTAGTTGGGCCTAGATGCCTTGCTGGACTGTTGGGCCTGACATAACCAAGTCCACAAGGGTGTTAAGCCCATAACCCATCTAAGTAAACAAGCCCAACTTAGGAAAGTGTCGGTTAATTAAAATACCAACTCAAATGATTATACGGTTAATTAACAAATATATATATATATATATATATATATATATATATATATATATATAACAGTTAGCTGTGCACAATTAAAGAAGGGGATAACGATTAACGGTGAACGCAACAGGATTCATGTAAGTTTCTAGACCGACTTCCTTGTTATGTTTTCGAGGTTGTGTGCATACTCGATGTGATTTGTTAATACACTTACCTTAAGTGGTAAGTGTATGTCTTATATGATTTATGTATGAATGAATTCTTGATGATGCGTGAACGATCTTCGTATATTGCATGCATCGTCAAGGGATAGTCTAAAGATATGATTGATATATATATATATATATGATATATAATGATATATAAATGATGTATGTATGTATGGAAGTTATAATTATGAATGTGAAGAAAGGAATGGAGGGTATGGTTAGAAAGGGAACGGACCCTAATAATATCCGCGAATGTAGGGAACAGACCCTAATAATATCCGCGAATGTAGGGAACATACCCTAATAATATTTGCAAATGTTTTAGGACGAAGTATATATATATGTGTATGTATAAAAGGAAAGAAGGAAAGTATTATAGTATGAACGTACGATGAAAGGTAAAGAACTATGTATGTATACGTACCTTCGGGTGGGTATATAAGAGAGCGTATGGATGTATTGTATGTTACTTAATTAACTAGAACTCACTCAGCGTAGCTGACTTTTAGTATGCACGCAGGTGAGTAGGATGAGGCAGCTCTCTTGAGGGGAACACGTGGCATTGAATAAGAGGTCGACATCGGAGGACTCGAGGCGTCTATCAGTTTATGTTTAATGTTTTGATTATTTTGAAAGGCAAGATGTTGTTTTAAGACAAGTTATGGATCGTTATGTAGTATTTTATTACAGGTTTTATATTCCGCGAATGTTTTTATTAACTCTGATGATTAGAACTATGTTAATGAGTAAATCCAACATCCAAATGTGAGGCACCGGTAATGGGGCCTTACAAGTTGGAATCAGAGCAAAGTTCGAGAGATTTAAGCATCATACATGCTTAGACTCGAGCAGAGAATGGGATTTAAGTAAGAAAAGAAAGAAGATGCCAATTCAGGAATGCCATGTGTCACTCAAGCAAGCTTAGTAAAGGTAAAGGTATGGTTAAGTAACGAATGTTATTATTAGCTTAATTGCTAAAGGAAGAATATGTGCAAGCTAGGGTTAGGATTAATTGATTGTTTGATTGATTAACTGTTTAAAAGTAGAACCTAGCACAAATAGACTCATAAAGGGAAGTGTATAGGACACGGAAAGTAACGTGATCAGCTAATCACAGCTGGCCACTGTTATTACCTGTTAGCCTTACTATCCTTGTACTAAATGGTTCCTTGAGTGATGACGTTTGTGTTTTCCTTTTTAGAATACGATGGCTGAATCTAGGGCAGTTGCTGGAGCAGGAGGCCGCACGAGGCCTCTTCGTGTCCGACAACCTTCAGTTGAAACAGCTTCCAACACCGGAGGTGAAGGAAGCGCAACTGGAAGAAATCCGAATAACAACGAAGGGGTTCAACTAGATCCTGCAATTCAAGCAGCTATTGTTCAAGCTGTAGAAGCTGTTGTGAAGAACATCACTCCTGGAGGGTCTGCTGGAAGCCATGAAAGGACTGCCAAAGGGGCAGGTGGTGATGGTAGGAGAGATGAGGAAGGAGAGAGGGAGGGCTCGAGTGGGGTTAGTCGATGAAAGTCGATGACAGGAAAAGAGGCCGAGGTGGGTGCAACTATAAGTCCTTCAAAGGATGCGACCCGCCGAAGCTGACTGGTTTGGAAGACGCAATCGCTACTCTCCAATGGATAACCACTATGGACAAGGTTATCCGCATTAGCGAGTGCCGTCCCGACCAAGCTGTCGGTTATGCCACCCAATAATTTGGTGAGGAGGCGATGTATTGGTGGGAATCAATTGAGCAGAGGAAGAGTCAAGAGGAAATCAAGGCTATGAGGTGGGCGGATCTGAAAGAACTGGTTTTGAAGAAATTCTGTGCTGACGCCGAGGTTGAGAGGGTGGAGATGAAGTTCCTGAACTTGAAAGCTGGGACGATGACACATCGTGAATATACCACAGAGTTCAACCGAATGCCTAGGTTGGTACCCGATATGGTTAACACTGAGGCTAAGAGAATCAAGTTCTATGTGAGGGGATTGCCACAGAAAGTCCGCATACTAGTCAGGGCGAATAAACCGGCTACTTTTGACTCTGCTGTCGAACTCGCAGATATGGTTTATGAAAACCTGGCTGTGGACGATGTGGTGGAGGGAGAAGAGAAGAAAGATAAGAAGTGGGTCAATCATGCTAAGCTACCCGGTACTCAGTTATGGAACTCCAAAGACAATAAACAAAAAGTGTGGGAAAAGAAGTCGTGCAAGACTTGCGGTAAGATGCACAGAGGCGAGTGCAAGTGGGGCACTGGTTCTGGTGTGTGCCATAAGTTTAGGAAATCCCATGGTGGGGAATGCCGATTAGGGTCAAATGCATGTTACAAGTGTGGGAAGGTGGGGCATTTTTCTCAAGATTTCCATGTAAAGCCCGCGTGTTATAGGTGCGGTCAGACTGGTCACCTAGCGAGGGCTTGCAAAAGGCGGTGAGACTGTAGGAGGTGAAAAGAAGGATGCTAATCAGGCCAGACCAAGAACTAGAGTCTACATGCTGACTTAAGAGCAAGCCAAGCAGATCCCGGATGTCGTGATTAGTACGTTTCTAGTAAATGGTATACCCGCTTCAGTATTATTTGCTTCAGGTGCGAATAAGATTTTCGTAGCCACACCATTCAGTAAATTAGCTATAAATGAATTGTTGCCGAGTGTCTGAAACTTTTATAGTAGAAACTGCTGCGATACCTCGGTTAAAATAATGAGAATGGTTAAGGACTGTAAGATAGAGTTAGAAGGATACGAGTTCCCTGTTACTTTGTATGTTATGACCTTAGGAGGGTTCGATGTAGTTTTGGGAATGGATTGGT
Source organism: Bidens hawaiensis (assembly GCF_021521415.1). Lineage (NCBI taxonomy): Eukaryota > Viridiplantae > Streptophyta > Magnoliopsida > Asterales > Asteraceae > Bidens > Bidens hawaiensis. The sequence goes on from NW_027495468.1 coordinate 114,103, forward strand.
TGTATGAGTATGAAGCTCAGAAGTGTGTAAGAGTAGGATAATAAGGTTAAGGTCCTTGGATGGTAGTGTAGTGACGGTTTATGGTGATAAGGAAAGTCCTGGGCTTAATGTCATTTCGATGATAAAAGCCAAGGGTTTGTTAAGGAGAGGATGTGGTGCCTACCTGGCGTATGTTGTCCACGCTACGGCCGAGACGAAAGAAATGAAAGATGTTCCTATCGTGCGCGACTACCATAAGTATTCCCTGAGGATCTTCCGGGGTTGCCACCGGAGCAAGAGATAGAATTACAGGTAGATTTAATACCAGGATCCCAGCCCGTCGCGAAAGCGCCTTACCGTCTAGCGCCTTCCGAGATGAAAGAACTGATGTCCCAACTGCAAGAAAACTCCTCGACAAAGGTTTTATAAGACCAAGTGTTTCCCCGTGGGACGCACCAGTTTTATTCGTGAAGAAGAAGGATGGAAGTATGAGAATGTGCATAGACTATCGCGAGTTGAACAAGATTATTGTATAGAATAGATATCCTTTGCCAAGGATAAATGATCTGTTTGACCAACTGCAAGGTTCATGTTGGTTCTCACGAATAGATCTCTGATCAGGCTATCATCAACTGAAAGTGAAAGAGGCAGACATCCCTAAAACAGCATTTCAGACGCGGTATGGGCACTACGAGTTCCTCGTAATGTCGTTCGGTCTAACAAATGCTCCCGCGGCATTTATGGATACGATGAATAGGGTGTATCGGCCAATGTTGGATAAGTCAGTTATCGTCTTCATCGATGATATATTGATTTATTCCAGAAGAGAGTCTGATCATGTCGAGCATCTAAGAGAGGTATCGGGGACTCTAAAGAAAGAAAAGTTATACGCTAAGTTTTTGAAATGCGCGTTCTGGTTGCGAGAAGTGCAATTTCTAGGTCACGTGATTAATCCTGAAGGGATTACCGTGGACCTAGCTAAGATTGAAGCGATAACAAATTGGAAGACTCCGCAGAATCCGACTGATATACGAAGCTTCTTAGGGTTAGCTGGCTACAATAGGAGATTAATCGAAGGCTTCTCCAAGTTAGCCGCACCGTTGACCAGTATGACCCGAAAGTCGGTAGTATTCAGTTGGGAAAAGTTTCAAGAAGAAGCTTTTAAGGAATTAAAGAAAAGACTCACGCAAGCTCCAATCCTTGCTTTACCCGATGGTGACGAGGATCTGGTTGTTTGTACTAATGCTTCGCATCGTGGGTTAGGTTGAGTGTTGATGCAACGAGGAAAGGTGATAGCTTACGCATCTAGACAGTTGAAAGTGCACAATAGTACTTATCCAACGCATGATTTAGAGCTAGCAGCAGTAGTACATGCTCTGAAGATATGGAGGCATTACCTGTATGGTACCAAGTGTACTATTTACACTGATCATAAGAGTTTAAAGTACTTCTTCGAGCAAAAAGAATTGAACATGAGGCAGAGAAGGTGGTTAGAGTTGATAAAGGATTACGACTGCGATATTAAGTACTATCCCGGTAAAGCTAATGTGGTCGCTGATGCGCTAAGCCGTAAGAACGAAGAAGTCATCGTAACATTGAAGTCATACCAGCTGATTATGAATTCAAGCCTTTTTGAAGAAATCATCAAAGTACAGTCAGAGGTGTTAGTAGATGAGGGGTTAGTAAAGAAAGAAAGAGTTTACGGCCAGGAAGATGAGTTGATGGAAAACACTCATGGTGTTAAGACTAGGTTTGACCGCATGTGGATCCCACGCCATGGTGGTCTTAGAGTTCGAATCTTAGATGAAGCTCATAAGTCAAGATACTCAATTCATCCTAGAGCTACAAAGATGTATCCTGATTTTAAAAGGGACTATTGGTGGCCAGGAATAAGGAATGATGTAGTAGATTATGTTAGTAAGTGCTTAACTTGTTTAAAAGTCAAGGCCGAACATTAGAAGCCTTATGGAAAGATACTACCGCTTGAGATACCTGAATGGAAATGGGAACACATCATTATGGATTTCATAACTAAGCTACCTCGTACAGCTAAGCACCATGTTACCATCTGGGTGATTGTGGACTGTTTGACCATAAGTGCTCATTTTCTGCCTTTACGAGAGGCTATCTCGTCAGAAACGTTAGCAAGTTTGTTAATCAATGAGGTTGTATCAAAGCATAGAGTGCCACTATCGATTGTGTCTGATAGAGATACTCGGTTCACTTCAAGGTTTTGGAAGAAATTCCATGAAGCTATGGGAACAAGGTTGAACATCAGTACGACATATCATCCTCAAACCGATGGGCAGTCTGAAAGGACGATCCAAACCCTTGAGGATATGCTACATGCTTGTGTTTTAGATTTTGGTGGAAGTTGGGATGATCATCTGCATCTGGCGGAGTTCTCCTATTATAACAGTTACCATTCGAGAAATGGTATGCCGCCGTTTGAGATTCTTTATGATAGACGATGTAGAACCCCAGTGTGTTGGGGAGAAATTGGTCAGAAAGAAACGGGAAGTTTAGAAGTTGTCCAGGAAACATCTTCAAAGTTCGATCAGATTAAGGCGAGAATGAAAGCTGCCCAAGACAGACATAAGTCGTATGCTGATAAGCGGCGACGACCGATTGAGTTTAGCGTTGGTGACAATGTGATGCTCAAGGTCTCTCCTTGGAAAGGGATTATCCGCTTTAGGAAGAGAGGAAAGTTGAGTCCGAGATATATTGGACCGTTTAAGATTTTAGATCAGGTGGTTGAAGTGGCTTATAAGCTAGAATTGCCCGATGAATTAGAAGGAATTCATTCAACCTTCCATGTTTCTCATATGAGAAAATGTTTAGCTGATGACACGTCCCACGTGCCATTGATGGACAATGACTATAAAGGAAAGATGGGCCTTAGGTCCATGTGGAATTAATCTTTGACTATAAAGTAAACTTTGACTATAGATGGAATTAATCTTTGACTATAAAGGAAAGATGGGCCTTAGGTCCATGTGCTTAAGGGAGTATAAATACCCCTTAAACCCTAAATCTTTCCATTTCCATCCATCTTATCGATAATATTCCCTACACCTTAAAACACACACCTAAGCCTACATCTTACGGCCGTGACCAAGAGGGTGATTCAAGACCTAAAACCGAGCATAGATCTTGATAAACCTTAACCATACAAGTAAGATACGAGTTAGATTTATATATTGGAACTAGCCGCGACCTAGCAAACGATTAAAGGTACGTTCTTAATCTTAAAGCTTACGTTTTTTATGAACGGTTAGCCATGAAACTTGAACATAGATTAGATCGGGTCTAGATAAAACATAAAGTTGACAACTTGATGATTAAAATGGACGTGATGGACTCATGGTTAGATACGGTTCATGAAGGAAACCCTAGATCTAGCTTAAAGAACGTTTTTATGGTTAAAGGTTCAAGCTTTGTGACCAAATTTAGACCTTGAAGCCGTGGGGTTAATGGGTGTTAAACGGTTAGCAATGGTGGTGAAAGGTGGTTAAAGAGCAATTTGGACCGTTAGCCGTTATAGAATGGATTTAAAGATAGGAGTCTGAGCTGAATGAAAGCATCAGACTAGGGTTCTCGGTCAACGCGAGAACTCGGTTAATACGAGTTCTCGGTCAACAGGAGTTCTCGGTCAAGGAGAATTCTCGATGATTAGGGTTCTCGGGGATCTGGTTCTCGGTTAACCATGGATCTCGGTCCAAGGGTTCTCAGTAGCGATTTCTCGGTCGGGTTCTCGGCCAAGAGTCCTCGGCCACCTATTCCTGTTTGGTTTGGGCCTGGGCCTAGTTGGGGCCAGATGCCTTGCGGGACTGTTGGGCCTGACATAACCAAGTCCGCAAGAGTGTTAAGCCCATAACCCATCTAAGTAAACAAGCCCAACTAAGGAAGGTGTCGGTTAATTAAAATACCAACTTAAATGATTATACGGTTAATTAACAAATATATATATATATATATATATATATATATATATATATATAACAGTTAGCCGTGCACAATTAAAAAAGGGGATAACGATTAACGGTGAACGCAACAGGATTCATGTGAGTTTCTAGCCCCACTTTCTTGTTATGTTTTCGGGGCTATGTGCATACTCGATGTGATTTGTTAATACACTTACCTTAAGTGGTTAGTGTATATCCTATATGATTAATGTATGAATGAATGCTTGATGATGTTTGAACGATCTTCGGATATTTCATGCATCGTCAAGGGACAGTTTAAAGATATGACTTCTATATATATATATGATATATAAATGACGTATGCACAAGTATGGAAGTTATAATTATGAATGTAGAGAAAGGAATGGAGGGTATGGTTAGAAAGGGAACAGACCATAATAATATCTGTTAGTGCACGGTTTTGCGTCTTGAGTCTTTGTATTTATCGTTAACTTATTTGTCGTTTTTGTTTAATGTAATAAACAATTATTTATCTAGTTAGTTCGTTAATGTATTGTCTAGTTCGCTAAGGTTGTTTAGCGAACTAAGACTTAAGTTAGTTTCCCCTGATTCGTTACGGATGTTTAACGAATCAGAAGGTGATTCGTTAAGTTATTTACTTTGTAATATATGTAACGAAGCGGACTCTAGTTCATTAGGGGATGTTAACGAACTAGGTTCGTCTTCTATTTATACGTGAACATTGTTCACAAGTTAAAAAAAGTTTGAAGAGTAATTAACGAAGTTCTATCCAAAATCGCTCTCGATCTTCATCTTAATATTATTAACCAATACAACTACTAATATACTGATACTGATAATATATACACATATAACACATAATCAAACGTAATTATGAGCTAGATCCGAGTTGAGGATTAATCGAATACACACAGATCCGAGATTTGTTATTGTTTAAGGATTGATTCCGGGGTTCCAACAAGTGGTATCAAAGCTTTCGGGGCTCAATTACACTTGATTTGGGTGTTTATTTGAATTATTAGACTGATAATTTGTATTACGTATTACTATTGTTCTATTATTGATCAATTTGAGATTAATTGATTGAATTATGGAAGATTTGGACTGAATTTGATTTGGTTAAGGTATTGGTGAGGTATTGTGAGTTGGAATTGTAGTTTGGAATGTGTTTGGATTGACGTTGGTGTGAATTCAGTGTTAACTGAAATAGGGTTTTGGTTTTTGGTATAATTGGACTGGTAATCGCGGTTATTTGGTCACGAGTATAGTTGATTTGGTTTCGTGTGGTAATGACGAGTTGAATGGTACTCGTTTTGAGAGATTTGGTTAAGATTTGATTGCATATTACAGATTTGAGTTTCTGGGCTTCATGTTCTTCATTTCCAGAAAATCTTGAAATAATCCTTGAAGATTTGAAGATTTGAAGATTTGAAGATGACATATGATTCGTTATCATCTTTTTGGTGATTCGTCATCTTGGTCACATTGATTCGTTAATTAATTTAGTAAATTCGTTATAAAATCCTAGTGGTTCGTCAATCAGTTCGCTAACTCATCTGATTCGTGTTAATAGATTCGTGTGACGCGTGTCTACCTTGGGATTTGTGTCATAACAACCTTTTCCACGTGGTATTCGGTGTCATAGTTTGTCACAAACCGTTGTAACAACCTAATTCGCTATAGTTTGATTCGCTATCAACTGTAGCTGGTTCGTCATTGACGTGAGGTCGAAGACTCACTCAAAAATAAACCGAATACAACTAGTTAGATGGCGGTAAGCGGGTATCGAACACAGGGAGTTTGTGGAAATAGTGTTACCAAGTAGTTTTGTTATTTATCTAAATTAAACTAAATGCAAAAGTAAATTCAAATAGTTGGTTGTTTGGTTTTGATTAATGAAAATAACTGAAATAATTAAACAAGTTTTAAACAATAGAGAAACAATGCTCTCTCCCGATTTCAGGTTTCCAATGTTGATAAAGTTAATGTTTACTTGTGAGATGAACTACACAATTATAGTTCGTGAAAATGCGTTTGGATGTGATAAGAGAGGACTAAGTACTTGGATTACAAAAACACAAGGTTGTCACTCAAAAATCAGTTTAGTATTGTTAACCCTAATTCTCTTCTACTAAATCTCGATTGCCTATGGCACCAAGAACGGATAGTCAAGAACACAAATTTATACCATACTAACAATTACAAAACAAACGCACAATCACCATAGCAAAATAATCATATGATCAAAATACTATCTCATCAATAACATAAACGATTAACCAATATCCAATTAGAAAATCTTACAACTCGGGAGAGAACATAAAGAATACTAGCCACACATCGTTTGATTAATCATCACCTCAATTAAGATAATCTAACGAATCATAAACCCAAACAAATGATTATAATCACCAAAGTCCTGTTCTTGGACCAAAAAATCGCCCCTCGGTCGTTCAAAAGTGTTAGATAGATGAAAAGACACCCAAAAACGGAATAAAAACAAGTATTTTCGGCATTTACAGCTCCGCACCGTGGCCCACGGTGGTCTCCATGGTCTCCAGAATGCCACGGTACGGTGTAAACTGTCGTTTTTAATCAGTTGGACCGTGGTCCACGGTCCAGACCGTGGCCCACGGTGGAGCTCTTTCTCATTTTCTTGTTTTCTTCATATTTTTCTCATTTCAACTCGGTTTTCTTCACCGTTTTCGCCCACGTTCTCGTAATTACATTCTTTATCTTCTCCTACCTGCAATTATATGAGTAACCATAGTCAACTAATTCCACAAAATAAACCGATTGTATGCATGGTTATTACCGGTCTTATATCACTTAAGGGTTGTCCAATGGACAACCCGTTATATTCCCACACTTACCCGTTGCTTGCCCTCAAGTAACATCTCAACACAAACTATTTATTATTTTTCAACTTGTAGCCACCAATCTTACCACACTTCCGGTTCAGTTATGTCCCAAGTCATACCCTATTCCCTTATTTTTTTATCGGTTGCACTAGTACACTTGACTTTCCATTTAAACCAAAGATTTCTAACCAAACCTAACATGCTTTTGGCTTTTACCTATACATAACACATTTACACATTACCATTTTTATTGGTGATCATCCATACATTTCATATTTAATCAATTCTCCTCGCATACGCTTGTACAATCATCAAATCTCCACCTATGTAAATGCTTATTGACATGAATACAAAGCAAGAGGTCTTAAACGGGTTGTAATGGGGCCAAGTGTAAGGGTATGGAAGGGAATATTGAAAGTAGCTCAAGCGATCCGATCCGACTTATTACAAACAATCTAAGAAAAATAAAATAAAATAACAACTATAAACATCACTAACTTCTCTTTTTCTTTTCTCTTTTTTTTTCTTTTTTTTTTCACTCAATACATAATACTTTGAACATTGCATACATAAATCTTGCAACTCTAATAATTTTTTTTTGAACTAATATAATACTTGAACATTACATACTAGCTAGTATGATAAACATAATGCTTCACATCTCTAACTGATAAATACTAAAACAATTACATAAAAACCTATTAAGTCGGATCGTTTCGCAAAATAATACCGGGTTTGATTAAATGAAAGAATAGGCCCAATAAGGTTTTCTAAAGGAACCAACCCCCCGCCCCTCACATAACCATCCTCATATGTATAATGTATGAGGCCCCAACCCCCCAGTACCCACACTCTCGCTCAACCAGACGAGGCTTAACCTAAGTGCCTCTATCACTTTTGCACTCATGCCACACTAAGATCTTGAAATGCCCTAATTGTACAAGTTCAATAGGAGAATATCAACTTTTCCACCAACCAATAATTCCTCACTTCTCAAGTGTAAACGAATCTCTTATGCAAATTATTACACCGAAAGCATGCTAACCTTGGTTAGAAAACTATATCATCTCCTTTTAAAAACAACTAGGCACATGTTATTTAGGGAATTGTGACCATGAAAAAGGACCAAAACTTTACCCCGCCATCTTACCACTTTTCGATTCTTTTAAACACATTTTTTTTTATTTTTTTCTTTAATTTTTTTTAAAACGAAGTTTTTCAAAACAAACAGAATTTTCCTCATCCCCACACTTGGGATACATTATCCCCAATGTATGGTGCAATTTATAATCTAAACTCGAGAAATACCACCCGCAAACCATGATCGGCTAACAACCTAATTGACTCGACAAATAACACCATTTCCAACACAAAAATTTCACACCACCAAGTGCACGAAAACAAATAAGACACAAGATAGATAAACACATGCACCTGATCATGTGTTTGTAATGATGTGGCTGTTGTGCTTTAACCGGAATGAACGCATTTCATAGACTCTTTGATATCTCACAAGGAATATTGCAAACATGCCCACACTTGAATTATTGCATCCATGATGATTGAATTGCAGAACCTGTCAAAACACAAACACACCCAAAACAAAAACCAAACAAAATACACTACTCTACATCCTCAGGCTGCCTCCCGAGAGCGCTAAGTTTAAAGGTCTTCAGCCAGACCGTACGTGATATACGCTATGGTGGTCTCAATGCACACTTACCTAATGTATTTCCAATGAATGCCCGGAAAATTACATGCCATCTCCATAAGTTTGTTGGTATAACTGGCATGTTTAGAAAGCACCTGCGGTTTTCGCTGATCCACTTCACGAGATATACACCGATGTCTTGTAGCTTCGCCCTTTTCATCTTCTTCCCCGAACCTTCTTCCCCACACTTGTTAATTGGAATGATGGATATGGGAAGAGGTTCGGTATACATATTCATCTTATCAGACTGCTCTGTCTCATCATCTTCACACACCATTTGATCCACCCGTGACTCTTCATCAGATAAAGGATTTGTTGTTGTAGTATTATCCTCCACAACCTTCTCCTCCATGTGAGAATAATCTCTAATATTATCAGGTAATGGTGAGAGACGCTCTTCTATTTCTATCTTCATTTTTAACTTCTAACACTTGGAAACTAGACAGCTAATTCGATCTTCATCGAAAAGGTTGGGTGCTGATAAATACTGCTCGATTTTGGACAAAATCACTTCCAACCTAGAAAGCCTTTTCTCCTCCTTGTTCTGATAAGTATAGAAACCTTCGGTCACATAATATTCCTCGGGATGATACTGTTGGTATCCCCGATACGGTCTTGAGATGTACGCATCCATCATTTTTTTATTCCAATATTTTGAATTTTCCAAATACACCGAGCACACATCATAATCAAAAGTATGATCACGACCGCAACAGAAATATCGCCCATCCATTCTTGGCTCATAATAAGCATCCTCGTCCCGATCCCATCTGTTAGAGTAATAACCATCCTCCACCGTTGTATCAGAATCATAGAAATATGAAGGAGGGGAAGGATTCTCATAGTAAGGCATTAGTGGATATTCAAATTTTGCTTTTTCCCGTCTAAATCGGGCCTTGTGGCAACCAATACAAGGGTGAAGTGTCTCCCTACACAAGATGCATGGAATAGAGCCGCAAAATATAGTAAGATCTATCATCTAAGCGGTTGTGGGAGCTGGTGAATCCATGTTGTCGGGATCAATTACTAGCGGTGCTGACTTGTTAGAGCCTCTAGTATGTATACACCTGTAGGTACCTGCACACTAACACAACCAGCGTAAACTCGAAAATAACAAACAAAAACTACTAAAGCTAACACATGTTGTGCACTACTCCCCGGCAACGGCGCCAAAATTTGACGTGAGGTCGAAGACTCACTCAAAAATAAACCGAATACAACTAGTTAGATGGCGGTAAGTGGGTATCGAACACAGGGAGTTTGTGGAAATAGTGTTACCAAGTGGTTTTGTTATTTATCTAAATTAAACTAAATGCAAAAGTAAATTTAAATAGTTGGTTGTTTGGTTTTGATTAATGAAAATAACTGAAATAATTAAACAAGTTTTAAACAATAGAGAAACAATGCTCTCTTCGATTCAGGTTTCCAATGTTGATAAAGTTAATGTTTACTTGTGAGATGAACTACACAATTATAGTTCGTGAAAATGCGTTTGGATGTGATAAGAGAGGACTAAGTACTTGGATTACAAAAATGCAAGGTTGTCACTCAAAAATCAGTTTAGTATTGTTAACCCTAATTCTCTTCTACTAAATCTCGATTGCCTATGGCACCATGAACGGATAGTCAAGAACACGAATTTATACCATACTAACAATTACAAAACAAACGCACAATCACCATAGCAAAATAATCATATGATCAAAATACTATCTCATCAATAACATAAACGATTGACCAATATCCAATTAGAAAACTTTACAACTCGGGAGAGAACATAAAGAGTACTAGCCACACATCGTTTGATTAATCATCACCTCAATTAAGATAATCGAACGAATCATAAACCCAAGCAAATGATTATAATCACCAAAGTCTTGTTCTTGGACCAAAAAATCGCCCCTCGGTCATTCCAAAGTGTTAGATAGATGAAAAGACACCAAAAAAAAGAATAAAAACAAGTATTTTCGGCATTTACAGCTCCGCACCGTGGCCCACGGTGGTCTCCAGAACACCACGGTACGGTGTAAACTGTCGTTTTTAATCAGTTGGACCATGGTCTACGGTCCAGACCGTGGCCCGAGCTCTTTCTCATTTTCTTGTTTTCTTCATATCTTTCTCGTTTCAACTCCGTTTTCTTCACCGTTTTTGCCCACGTTCTCCTAATTACATCCTTTATCTTCTCCTACCTGCAATTATATGAGTAACCATAGTCAACTAATTCCACAAAATAAACCGATTGTATGTATGGTTATTAACGGTCTTATATCACTTAAGGGTTGTTCAATGGACCACTCGCCGGTCATCTTATTTCGCTAAGTTTATCTTAGTGATTCGTTACAAAAAACCTTCTAATTTGCAAAGGTTACACTTAGTGATTCGCTAGCCAATTTGCTTGGTTAATTCGTTAGTTGGACTCATTCGTTGACCATTTGATTCGTTACATGATAAACCTCAACTTCGTTTAGGTTAATTCGTTGATCACTGTTCACAGTTCGCTATTACTGTTTACGATTCGTTACAGTCACTGTTTACCATTCGTTAACTTTATTTTTCAAAATTAACTTGTTCAAAATGGCTGGTATGTATGCACTAGCCTCACATAATATGTTAATGCAACAAATGTTGCAACTTGATACTGAGATAGGGTCACACTCGAAATGTCCAAGATTGATGAAGTTTAGTGACTTTGCCAAATGGGAACCTAGGTTTCGTGCTCATCTAGGATCTGTTCATCCTGACTGCTCATATTGTTTAGTTGAAGTTTATACCATTCCTATGATTGGGGATGAGACTATCGGATTCAGACCTAAAGCTATATCTCAATACTCACAGGAAGAGAAGAAAGCATTAGAAATAGAGACGAAAGCCTATTCTACTCTAACCATGGCTTTACCTGAAAACATCTTTCACCAAGTGGGTAGTATAAAAATCTGTGCCTCTTTGTTTCAACATATCCGAATGAGAAGTATGGGAAACACGGCTGAAAGCAAAAAGGTGATTCTTAAGTTTCAATTCAGAAACTTTAATTTACTCAAAGGTGAGACAGTTGAAGAAATGACAACGAGATTCAATCATTTGATTGCAGAAATGGATAAAATGAAATTAGAAATTTCTGAGATTGACAAGATTGATACTATTAAGAGTGCACTACCAAGTTCGTACTCCACTTTTCTAATGGTATTAAAAGAAAATAGTTATTTCAATGAAGACTTGACTGTAAGTGAGTTCTTAAAAAAGATTGAAGCTCGTGAGTATGATCTCAAGTGTCAAAAATCATCCAAGGAAAGTCAAGATCCTACTTTCTATGGTGGTAGCATGCCTCTAAGTTCAACAATTTCACCGATTACTGTATTTCTTACCCAGAATGCAAGAGAAAATGAAATAACAGTTTATAGTGATCATAGAGCATGTTTCTATACTGCTGGTAATTCTGGGTCACCAAATGTTTCTGCTGGTTCAGGAAGTTCATCCACTACAAATCAATACTCATCACCTCCAAATGCCAATATGAAAGAAGCTGAACAAAATTTTTGCCTTTTTATCAGCTTTCATGACTTCTTACGAAAATCTGGTGAGTAGCAAAATTGCTACTAGTGATCTGACTGATAAAGACTATGATCAGATTGATCCAGATGACTTAGAAATCATGGATTTAAAGTGGAACATGGCAATGATTGTTCGTAAGGTGAAAAGATTTATGCAAAGAACCGGAAAAGATCTTCCTGCCTTGAACAAGAAATTGGGATTTGACAAGTTAAAGGTGAAATGTTATGATTGTCAAGAATTCGGTCATTTTGCAAAAGAATGTGACAAACCGTAAAAGGAGTATACTGGTCCTCGTGGTCAAAATCAAAAAGGTAATGATGCTGAGAAGAAACCATCAAGTTCTGGGTCACAAGCAATGCTAGTTAATGGAGATGATTGGTCACAACGACTACTGTGTAATGATGCTCAAGCTAATTTGGCTTTGTTTGGGCTGAGTCAAGAGTTTCATGATGCAAGTGGAAGTGAGTTGTCTTCTGATAATGATTCTGGATCGGATTCTGATGACTCATGTGACAAGCCTACAACTGTATTTGCATGCATGGCTAAGATTAATGAGGTTAGTCATTCTATTTCTACTACATCATCGGTTAAGGTAAATTGTTTTAACTATGAATCTAACAAACCTAAGTTAGAATCTTTAAAGAATCACAATGACAATTTAGTGAGAGAAATTGCTTCACTAAAAGATACTTATCGACAATCTCTCGAATCTCAAATGAGATCTCGTGAAAAGATTGAAGCATCAAGTAATCATGATCTCAAAGCTGAGTTATCTGTGAAAATGACAATTAATGACCAAAAGTTTCAAGAAATCTTGAAACATCGTTCAAAGATAACCGAGCTTGAGGATGAGGTTCTTGAGTTAAAAAATAAATTGGGTAAATTTCGAAATTCTTCTTTTTCCGTTGAATGAAATTATTGAAGTTTCTGGAAAACAAAAGGATTCAAAGAAAGGTATAGGTTTTGTCGAAATTCCTCCACCATTTCACAATGATTATAAAATTAACCCTTTTGCTCCTACCGAGGAAGATGTAATTCTTAAAGAACTTGTGATTTCAGAAAAATCTAAACCTAGTAAGTCTGAAACTGTTAAAACCCAATTTGCTTCTCAGAAACCTCATGTTCAAAGCAACAAAGTCTTTGTTGAAAATGTTGACAAAGTTATCATTGAGGATGTTTTTGAACCTGAAATTATACACAAGAACAAGAACATTCCAAGTTCAAATCACATACTTTGTGAACCTCATGAATTTGAGGAGGCTGTGTATGGTTCGCACACAACTAAGATGAAACAAGATGCGCATGTTAATGTCAAACCAGTGAGGGCTAAGAAATCAGAAAAATCCAAAATTTCTGATGAGGATTTGTTGCATTTCATAAATCCTAACGCATCTAAGCCGTTAGCTGCTCGTGTGTTTAAGTTAAAGGGGATGGACACGATGTTCACTGAGAAAGACATTCCAATAAGTATCATTAAACCAGAACTGATTGAGAGTGTGTTTCATAATGAAACTTCCAAGGTTCGTGAACTTGAACGTCAATATGCTCAAGCAAAAACATCAGTCTCATCTGATCCATTGACTAAAGCAAAGCAAGTTTTAAAACAAGCTTAGAAAATTCAGTTTGTGAAATCAACTGGGACAGATACGTTGAAAATTTTTTCAAATTGCTCTAATTTAGATTTTTACTTGAAAAAGAAATCTGAATTATCTGATGAATATGCTAAGAGCATGACCAAAAATGTGAGTCATCATTCATCATCGGTGTCACATGTTCCAACTATCTTTCAACATCATCACGTTAACATGCGAAGCTGTTTCCTTTGCGGTCAACAAGGTCATGTAGTAAGAAATTGTGGCCAGAAGAACTCTCAGAATCTTCATCCTTTTATCAAGGACCATTCCAAACCGGTTCCTTTGGTAAAGGAGATTCTGAAACGACCTGTGTTGTATGCTGATGATACTCATATTATGTTCTCTAATATACATCCTCGAAAAGTTGTTCATGTGAATGAAACTCATGGTTCTGTTAAACCTAAGCTTATTCCAACCGAACCAATTTGAAAACGTTAATTCAAATGTGGTTCAAGCTGCGTATCTAAAACGAAAGTCTAAGAAACCTGTAACTTATTCTCAAGTCGCTGAACAACAATTGAATGCTACTAAGGTTAATTTTTCTCAAGAAAACCAAAAGGTGCCCAAGACTGAGGCCTGGGCTGCCTTTTTGAACTAATCACTTTCATTTGTGTGTAGGATACATCCAAGACCATCTCTGGTGAAAACTGGATCATGGATAGTGGATGTTCTCATCATATTACTGGGAATCTCAACCTCTTAACAAATGTGAGAAATATTCAAGGGGGTTATGTGGCGTTTGCTGGGAATTCTGGGGGTATGGTTACACAGGAAGGTGATGTTTCGAATGGGAAGATTACTTTTGAGAAAGTTAACTATTGTGATAAAGTGGACCATAATTTATTGAGTGTATCGCAAATCTGTGATAAGCAATACACTACAGTATTTACAGATAAAGAGTGTCTGATATTTGAAACCGGGTTATGTGATTCCCGAGGACATGGTTGTCATGTGATCATCTCGATCAAATGATATTTATGTCTTGAATATGAATTCTAAAGTATCTACATCGATCGAAACGTGCTTTGTCTCGAAAGCAACCGAGAAAGACTCAGTGCTCTGGCATCGAAGAACGGGTCATATACATGTTCGAAAGATGAACTACCTGATGGCAAATGATCTGGCAGAGGGTGTGTCATTAAAGAATTTTAAGTTATCCGATCACTGTGTTGCTTGTAAGAAGGGCAAATAGAAGAAGAAATCGCATCCATCTAAATTATTAAATTCTATTGATACTCCGTTTGAACGACTTCATATGGATTTATTCGGTCCAGTGAATCGTGCGAGTATTTCTGGAGATTAGTATTGCTTAGTAGTTATAGATGATTATTCACGATTTTCATGTGTCTTGTTTATGAGTTCAAAAGATCAAACACCGGGTCTTGTTCAAAATCTAATCACTAAGATCGAATCACTATACAAACTGAAGGTGAGGAGAATTCGAAGTGACAATGGTACTGAATTTAAAAATACTGTATTAGATTTCATTTGTATCCAAAAAGGAATTCATCGAGAATACAGTGCCCCATATGTACCACAACAGAATGGTATAGCTGAAAGAAAGAATAGAACATTGGTTGAAGCTGCTAGAACGATGCTTGCTGATTCAAAGCTTCCTGTCCAGTTTTGGAATGAGGCGGTGAATACTGCTTGTTATAAACTCAATCGAGTTCTAACTGTTAAAAGACTCAAAAAGACCAGTTATGAATTATTGAATAATCGTAAACCTAATTTAAAGTACTTGGAACCATTTGGGTGTCCTTGTACTATGTTGAAAAAGGATGTGGGAAAGTTTGATGAAAAAGCCATTGAAGGTTATTTTTTGGGGTACGCGTCACCTAAGAAAAGAGTGTTTAACTTTACGTCCGGTTGTGTTGAAGAATGGTACCATATGGACTGTCAGAAGTACACTACTCCTACTCAAGGTAAAGGTCCCGACCGGATGTTTGACTATGATGGCTTATTTAATTCTTTTACTCCAACAACTGATCATCCAGATGAAGATTTAGTTCGTGCTTATTTTGAAGAACATTTGGAAATTCCAAGGTTTGCAAGTTCAAATGATGTTGAAGCTCCAATTGTTGCTTCAACTGAAGAACCTAATAATGAGTCTCCTGTTCATTATGATAATGCTTCTACTTCATCTGATGATAATGCAGTTATGGATCAAGTTATTGAACTTGACAATGATGTTTCATCTCCTGAATTGGGTGAACATTACACTAATTTATTTGAAAATGTTGTTGTTTCTGAGAATCCTACTTTCAGGATTCACAATTACCATCTACAAGAAAACAATATTGGAGAATCTGATGTGGGAGTTCAAACACGACATCAAGTTGCTTCTTCAAGTGAAAATAATGTCTTATGTGCTTATGCTGAGTTACACTCGTCTGGGATTGTAAATCTTGCTAAATTCACTTGTTTTCTATCTCAAGTTGAGCCAACGACTCCTCATGTGGCACTTCAAGATCCTTCTTGGGTTGAAGCTATGCAAGAAGAATTACAGCAATTTGCACGTTTAGGTGTTTGGGATCTTATCGACAAACCTGCTAGAGTCAAGAAAGTGATTCCGACCAAGTGGGTATACAAATGTAAGAAAGACGACCATGGGGTAATTGTGAGAAACAAAGCACGATTAGTTGTGCAAGGTTTTCATCAGCAAGTGGGTATTGATTACACTGAAGTATATGCTCCAGTTGCAAGATTAGAGTCCTGACCGTGTTTACCGATTAAACAAGGCATTATATGGTTTACATCAAGCCCCGAGAGCTTGGTATGGCACGCTCGCCGACCATCTGACGGATAATGGTTTCAAACGTGGAACTGTCGACTGCTTTGTTTTATAAAAATATTGGTGATGATCTTCTCCTCGTTCAGATTTATGTTGATGACATAATTTTAGGTCTACAAACGACACGTTGTGTAAGGAGTTCGAGAAGTCTATGCAAACCAAGTTCGAGATGAGTTCGATGGGAGAAATGAATTTCTTTTTAGGGTTGCAGGTTTATCAGTCTGCAAAAGGAATCTTCATTCATCAGACAAAATATGTGAACGACGTCTTGAGCCGATTCAAGATTACTGCCGGAAAAATCCCTTCTACTTCTCTTCCCGTGGGTCACAATTTATCACCGGATGAATTGGAAGATAATGTTGATCCGACCCTCTATCGTGCTATGATTGGTTCTTTAATGTATTTAACTGCTTCTCGACCTGACATAATGTTTGCTGTTTGTTTATGTGCTAGGTACCAAGCTAGTCCCCGAGTGACTCACCTGGCAGCGGTCAAGCGTATTCTGCAATATCTAAGGGGAAATCCTGACATCGGGTTATGGTACCCCAAAGATGATACTTTCGATTTTACCGCTTATTCAGACTCAGACTATGGAGGATGCAAGATCAATTTCAAGTCTACTGCATTGGGATGTCAATTCTTAGGAAGCCGGCTTGTCTCCTGGCAGTGTAAGAAGCAGACAACGGTCTCCACTTCAACCACCGAAGCTGAATATGTTGCAGCCTCGAGTTGCTGTTCCCAGGTTTTGTGGATACAACAACATCTTCGCGATTACGGTTTGAAGTTTCTTACTACTCCCATCTTGATTGATAATTCTGCTGCTATTAGTATCACCAAGAATCCCGTACAACATTCTAAAACGAAACATATTGAAATTCGATATCATTTTATACGGGATTGTTATGAAAAGAAGTTAATTGACCTTGAGAGAGTATATACTGATTTTCAGAAAGCCGATCTATTTACCAAAGCCTTTGATAAAACACGTTTTCAATTTTTGCTTGGTTTAAATGGATTGAAGACCCTTTCTGAGATCCTAAAATTAGGATGATTATCTTTTATTTTAGTCTGTTATAGTTTAAATTTTAGTTTGTTGTAGGTTTTAGGGGGTGAATCTTGGAAAATACAAAAATAGTGTGCTTTTCGTTTGTATAGATAAAACCCAAAAACATTAGAAAATTATGAAAAATCAAAAACATCTTAAAATTTGAAAAACCAAAAAGATTGTGATTTCAGTTTGTACAGAAAATTTTAAAAAGTCAAAAAGAATGTGAATTTCTCGTTTTGTAAAAGAAAATTCCGAAAAGACAAAAAGATTGTGTTTTTAAGTTTGTAAAGAGAAAAACCAAAAAGATTTTTGCTTATGTTCGCTGAAAATTACGTCATTTGCTTCTATTTTGAAGGACATATACTTGTATATGTTTGGTCCTGATAATTTCTTGTAAATCTTCGGGTTAGCCATTTACCTGACAAATGGATAGTACTTGGGGCGTTCGTTAAGCTTCTACTTTATTTTAGCTGAAAATTTAGTCAGTTATTTAAGTTTGTGAAGCGTGCTTGCATGTTTTGGTCCTGTTCTCTACTTATAGATGGATAGGATAGCCATTAATTTATAAACTTAAATTAACCGGGGCAATTATAATCATTTTGTTTTATGCTCCTCAAAATTTTGATTTTGAAGCAAAAAGAGAAAATGATAGTACATTGATTATTTGACCCAAAATCCAGAAAGAAATAAGCTTAAAAGACTGAGTGCTTAATCATTGGTGCATTGATAGGTCTTAAACAAGCTGTTAGAGTAAAGTAAGTTATATAAATCTAAAGAAAAGCCAAATTGAAAGAGGTGTTAGTCTCTAGTAAAAGTCTCGGTGAGGATGGCAGAAATGTAATAACCGGTCATACTCAAGCCTTATAGCTGTTGATCTCCCAAAAATATAATAAGGCTAATAACCAGCGTTAGGATTCTGGACATTGTGAGTCTTTATGCGGCTTAATCATCTGGGTATTCATATGCATGAATATTTCACTTGATTTTAGAGAAAACCCAAAGTCATTAAACTTGATCAACGTTGTACTTCATACAATCCAAATTACTGACTTGATCAAAATCCGCTGTTAGTCATACAATTGTTCCTCCCTTGCGTGCGTCTCAATACCAATAAGAAACGGACCCCAGTGATACAATATATGTAAGCCGATAGATGGAATCGTGCATACTCACTCACGGTAAAGGAAACTTGATGCATTGCTCAAAATTTCACAATTGGTATTCAAAAATTTTGATCAACACTATAATGGTTTAAGTCAAGTTGATTTGGCAAAATTCCAATTAAGCTTGAACCGAGATTAGGGGCTGATAGTTTCTGATATTCTGTGCGCTAATTGAACCATAAATCGTATCACAAAAATGCTCGATGGTTTGTTATAAGATTTAAGTGGACAACAATATCAATGACCGACTTAACGCCAGTCATAATATCGCTGAAATATAAAACTATGATAGAAGGGCATTTTGGTCAATATGATTCTCTGCTAAAACTCAAGCAAAAACCCAAAAGTATGTATTGCTTTTGAAAATTTAATTAAAAAAAATTAATTTGTGTAAATACATTCTTTAATTTTTTACAAAATACCAAAAATATTTTATCTTTTTACTTTACATATTATTTAAATATTTTTAAGGTATGTTTCAAAAACGTGAAACGTTTTAATTATCAGGATAAAGGTCCTCGGTAATTCTTTTAATATTAAATCATTTATTTATTAATTGGATAATATTTAATAAATTCATCATTTTAATAAGGGTCAATTCGTTAAGTTTGGATAACGAATTAGAATTGTATTTTAACGAACTACTTTCTAGTTCGTTCCTCTAATTCGCTTCGCACTCTGTAACGAAATGCAGCTAATTCGTTATGCATACCTAACGAATCAAGACATGATTTGAAGTTAATTCGTTATGCCACGTATTAAAATAAGGGTAACGAATCGGCTAATTCGCTATTTAAATCACAAACGAATATGTTTGGTTCGTACATAAGGATGCGTGTAAGGACTGTGTATAAAGGACAGCTGTGAAACGATTCGTCCTTCACTGTTCTTTCACCTTCCTTATACCTAAGGCAACCCTTTTCAAATTTGTCTCTGAATTTTCGACCTTTGAATCTCGAACTTTCGGGTATTCCATTGTGTTGCTAAGGTATAGATTATAACATCTTTGTGCTTTACGTCAAAAATGTCACTGTATTAATAGTCTAGTTATATGATTTTGTTCTAAGGGTTTTACGGCTTGATAAACCCTGGTTAATCGTTGTCATACTGTGTTAATGTAGTTTATTTTGGTTTTATGATGGTCGGAATGTGATTCCGAGACCTTGAGTAGACTTTAATCAAAGCTTGATTATTGTTTGCCGGGTTGATTGAATGTGTATGTGTTCGGGGTTTTAGACTCTGTTTAACTCTCCGAGTATTCTTATTTATTTAATGGTGTTGAGCCTCAATCTCAACACCATGTGCTTCGTATTGTATTTCCGAGTTGGCTAAACCTATGGATTCTGTTATTCAGCGATAAGTATGGGTTAATCGAACCTGGATTTATCATGTTGACCTTCGGTGTTCTTATTGAATTTTGACTTTAACCAGGACAGTCAAAGATTAAGCTATTATGGCCATTCGTTAACTTTAGCGAATTGGAACTTTTTCGTGTCCAATTCGTTAAGATTCAAACGAATTAGATTAGCGAATAATTTATCTAACGATATCAGATGTGGATTCGTTAAATCATAACGAACTACATTCTAGTTCGTTCCTTTGAATAGTAATTCGCTTGGTCTAATTCGTTAACATATTTACCTAATAGCGATTCAATTGATTCGTTACATGTGTGTAACGAATCAGATTGATAATCACACGAATGACATTTCATCTTTTATTATTTAATTAAATTTAATTAACTTTTGAAATTATTATTTAACCGTTTAAACGCGTAAATATATTTATTACACACGACATATAAAATTAAATACATCATCTATAGATAAATAGATATATAAATGCTAAATGTATATTACACCTTCGTTTTACTTATACTCGTTCTGATTTATTCAGAAAAATGGCTGATCAATTGAATCAAGATCCACTGGTTGCTGATCAAGGGCAACAAGAACAACAACCTCAGGAACAACAAGAGGTTCAATTGCTATCATATGATAAGAAGCACAACATATGTGCTTATGTTAATTCAGATGTTGCTGACGTAGCCACTTTTGGAGATATTCTGGCATTTCTACGACGATCAGTAATATATTATGCCATTACTACCAGACCTACGATCTATCTGAGTATTATCATGCAGTTCTTGAATACTGCTGAATTTGTTGAAGCCGAGAATCAAATTCGAGCAACAATCAATCAAATTCTTATCATTATGGATGTTGCAGTGATTAGGAGAGTGCTTAGGTTTGGGGACAACAATAATAACACAAGTGATTTTGAAAAGAGATTGATCAAGGGTTTATCTACACGTATTCGTTATGGTAGAAATGTTGAAGAGTCCATGCTTAACAAGAATGGTTTATGCCCGCCTTACAAGTATCTGTTACATATACTGATTCATTGCATGGGTGGTCGTAAAGGCGGATTTGATGAATGCCGCAGTAGTCTACAATCGGAATTTGTTGCACTCATTCTCAACAAGCCATTCAACTTCTCGGAAATGGTCTTTGATCATTTAAAAGAGCAAGTCCAGCAAACGACTCAGTCGAAGAAGTTTTTAATGTATCCTCGATTCTTGCAGTTGATAATTCAATATTTGATACCAAACTATGTTATTGATCAAACCTCGGTGGATAATATGCTTCCTTTGGAACACATGACGGCTGACACTGTACGTCGAATGAATATTTACCGTAAGTAAAGGCCACGGGATAAACGTATGATTGGTCATATCATTAATCCTAATTATGTATGTCCTCCTAATGAACGCTGGATCCATGATGACTCGGATTCCGAGCGTGAGGGGGGAGAAGGTGGGAACGATGATAATGATGATGGTAATGATGTTGGTGATGGTGGACATGGTGGTACTAGTGATGCTGCTTTTCAAGAGCAACAAGATGCAGTGAATGCTGCGTTAGCTGCTACCATTGCAGCTCAACGTGAACGAAAACGGAAGGGTAAAGCACCACCTTTTGAAGTTCCAATTAAAAGACGAGTATCAGCTGGAGCTGGTGTGATTATTGGTGTGCCATCGCCTCGTCAAATAATGTCTCAACACCCGGTAGTGCCGCCTACTACTAGCACTCCGGCGCTTACATTAACAACAACTATGGTCCATCATGAGCAGCTGGGTATGATTCCACAGATGGCACTAGCTAAAATACCAAGGCCTTCTGCATCACTGTCCACTATTCCTCCAACACCGTCCATGAGGCCTCCTCCATCTAGTGATGTCTCATTCATGAGAAATACAAGGCCTCAGGGACCTATCCAACCTGTTCATCCGTCCTTGAAAAACATGCCACACAATCGTCAGACAGACATGTTATTGAACTTGCTACACTTGTATGAGAATTAGATGTCTGCTGACCGTCTGAATCAGGAACGTCTCATGGAGAACCAAAAGAGACTTATGGGATATGTCTCCTTCTACCAAAAAAGAAACAAAGGCCCTGCGTGAGATTGTTACGTCTTAGGGGGTGAAATTAAAAGAGCAGGAGGAACTTATCCTACAACTGACTTGTAAGGATGATGCACTGAAAAGACTCAAGAATGACGATGAAGATCCTGATGAGTCTGGTGCTGGTGGTGAGACGAAACAAGCTCACGATTCATCTACAGGTGCAAGTGCAGGTACTAGTGGTGGTGGTGACTCAGATAAGCAGATTGTTGTTCATAAAGACTATACAGCTGACCTATTGAGATGATCAAAGCTGATACAGTCATATTTATTGATGGATCGGGAAGGTTAGGAGTGTGGTGAATAGGGATGAAATAGAGGTTGGTGAATTTGTTGAAAGGTCTCTGACACGAGAGCAGATTTCTATACTGCTTGGGTTGAATGATGAACAGTTAACTATGTTAGAGACTGAGCCTGACGTTGAGGTGGTGAATGAGGAAGGTATAACAGATGATCCATCTATTCAAATGAATACGGATTTTATTTATGAAGACGAGGATGTTGAGATGGAAGACGTCACTGCTGAGGAGTATCCTGACCTATTCCAACACACAAATGTTGATCAAGGTGCTCCAGTATTCGATGAGCAAACGTTTAAAGCTGCTGAGGATGATTTGGTAAAGGCTTCTAAGGGTAAACAAGCTGCTAATGCCGTATGTAAATCACTTGAAGTCATAACTGATGCCGATATTGCTAAGTGGTTCAGCTATAAAAAGGTGAGTAAGATTATCAAGGCATATCGGTATGTTGATCAAGAGCAAAAGGAAGAAGCTGCAGCTTGGGTCAAAGCAAACCAAGTGACTTCCTTCAAGACTGTATCCAAGGTACATGGTGATATTGTCTCATGGCTTTATGATTCTGAGCTTAAAGTATGTATAATTAAATGGGAAAAGGGAATTCAGTACTACGAAACGATAATGGACGTTCTTACACTACCGCGTTGGGATGTTCGTACCCTCGCGTGTCGTCCATTTATCAATCGTGGTGGCGACCGGACAGCTGAGTGGTTTCATCAACACTTGCTGTTCGAGGTCAATCATGGTTTCAAGTTCTTCAAGCCCCAGGTCCCGAGACGTAAACGTATTGACGAGATTGATCCAAGGACTGGCTGGAGGAAACTTGTTCTTAAGGTAAAGCCGCCAAAGACGATGAAGCGGGTGCCAGTGAAGACGATGCACCAACACATGCATCTCTCGTTTGACCGCTGGTACTACGACAATCATACTGGCGAGGCCGTCATTGTGCTTGGTAAAGGATTGAAGACTGAGCTTATCAAGATAATCGACCCGATGTGGTTGGTTAATTTGTCTGAGACCGACAATGACGTGCTGCACAGGAATAAGATTCTGTTTGAGTGCAATGAAGACTATGACCTGGCTATGCAATTCCAGCGTGTTGTACGTGTTTGTCATGAAAATGGAATTCATAGATGCAGAGACTGGCAGTCCAAGCGTTTCAAGTGAAGACCAAAGACAAAGAGCTCAAGACGAGGGGGTGTCTGTTAGTGCACGGTTTTGCGTCTTGAGTCTTTGTATTTATCGTTAACGTATTTGTCGTTTTTGTTTAATGTAATAAACAATTATTTATCTAGTTAGTTCGTTAATGTATTGTCTAGTTCGCTAAGGTTGCTTAGCGAACTAAGACTTAAGTTAGTTTCCCCTGATTCGTTAAGGATGTTTAACGAATCAGGAGGTGATTCGTTAAGTTATTTACTTTGTAATATATGTAACGAAGCGGACTATAGTTCGTTAGGGGATGTTAACGAACTAGGTCCGTCTTCTATTTATACGTGAACACTGTTCACGAGTTAAAAAAATTTGAAGAGTAATTAACGAAGTTCTGTCCAAAATCGCTCTTAATCTTCATCTTAATATTATTCACCAATACAACTACTAATATACTGATACTGATAATATATACACATATAACACATAATCAAACGTAATTATGAGCTAGATCCGAGTTGAGGATTAATCGAATACACACAGATCCGAGATCTGTTATTGTTTAAGGATTGATTCCGGGGTTCCAACAATATCCGCGAATGTAGGGAACGGACCCTAATAATATCCGCGAATGTAGGGAACGGACCCTAATAATATCCGCGAATGTAGGGAACGGACCCTAATAATATCCGCGAATGTAGGGAACAGACCCTAATAATATCTGCGAATGTTTTAGGACGAAGTATATGTTATATGTGTATGTATAAAAGGAAAGAAGGAAATTATGATAGTATGAACGTACGATGAAAGGTAAAGAACTATGTATGTATACGTACCTTCGGGTACATATATAAGAGAGCGTATGGATGTATTGTATGTTACTTAATTAACTAGAACTCACTCAACATAGCTGAATTTTAGTATGCACACAGGTGTGTAGGATGAGGCAGCTCGCTTGAGGGAAACACGTGGCATTGAATAAGAGGCCGGCATCGGAGGACTCGAGGCGTCTATTAGTTTATGTTTAATGTTTTGATTATTTTGAGAGACAATATGTTGTTTTAAGACAAGTTATGGATCGTTATGTAAAACTGAGGATAAGAGGGAAGAAGTCTTTCATGGAATTGACGTGAACATTTAAAATTCAATCAAGTTTAGCTTTCTTAATAGAGAAATCATTGTTGAATTCTATGCAACAAGTCCTTCCTGGAAATTACCAGAACATTTAAAGTCAAGTAAGTTGAATAAACAATAGTAAGTTACTACCTCATATTTGTTGGGTTATGAAGGCCTTTGGGCCGGTTTTATTAGGTGGCCCGGTTTTGGTTCCAAATTATGTTTAACCCTAATCTTATTTATTATATACATATATCCTATCATGTAATTGTAATCTTGGTTCTGAGCAAATAAGAAAACCTAGTTGCAGCCCGTGGACGTAGAGGGGACCGAACCACGTTAAATTATTGTGTTGTTTATATTTTCGTTTATGCGTGTTTATCGTTGTGCATGTGTGTGTTGTTTCGCTTCCGCGCGCCGCTTTGTTCCTAACATTATTACTATTATATTATAGAGGAATTAATTTGAGAGTTAGATAAGAATATCAGTGAATTGATATGAATCAATTACCGATGGTAAAGTTACTCCCTCATATTACCTCAATCGTTTTATTGTTCAGAATTTGTAATTCATTAGACACCATATCTGTGCAAAAAAATATCATAGATGGCGAGGCCATTGTTTCGGGGAATGCGAAATTTGAGCTCGGTTTCTTTAGCCCAGGCAGTTCGAAGCATCGATACCTGGGGATATGGTTCAAAAACACATCCCCTCGTGGGTGGCAAACCGTGAAACTCCACTTACGAACACCTTGGGCGTGGTCAATCTGGACAACCAAGGGATCCTGTCTATTTTTAATGGTGCTGGTAAGACCATTTGGTCATCCACCTCCTTTGTTTCCTTCACAAAGGTCAATTCCGTAGCACAACTTTTGGATACGGGTAATTTGGTAATTAAGGTTCCTAATAGTGTCATTTGGCAGAGTTTTGATTACCCTGGAGATACCTTGATATCAGACATGAAATTGGGGAAAATTTCGTAACAGGAAGAGAGTTGTACTTGACATCATGGAGGAGTGCAGATGATCCTTCCACAGGCCTGAACTTGCGGGGGAATGTTAGACTAAGTAATTTATGTTTATAATTCTAGAGGGTCCAGATTGTAATATTTAGCTCTTTATAATGAGCTCCCATGTATTCTCTTTCAATCAATACAAAGTTATTGCAACCTATCGGTTCATCTCATTGCGTGCTGTAATGACAGATAGATTATGTCATTAATTACAGAAAATTCATAAGATGAGTCAACTTTGCTATTAAATATCACCTCCATAATCCAAATCTCTCACCTTCATTTGACCTTAACGGAAAGTATTTCCGTGACATTCTACTATTGTCACGAACAATAATTTGATAATCAAGCATAAGATCGATTACACGAGAAAGAAGAAGACCAAGAGAGGAGGAAATATTCGCAATTCATCAATAGTAACAAGTATTCCAACTTAAATTGGCGGCCATCATGTAACAACTATCTCAAATCAATCAATCAAAGATGGGGACAGTACAATAGTTTCAGATAATAAGATGCAAGAAGTCTTTCATGGAATTGACGTGAACATTTAAAATTCAATCAAGTTTAGCTTTCTTAATCAATAATAGAGAAATCATTGTTGAATTTTATGCAACAAATCCTTCCTGGAAATTACCAGAACATTTAAAGTCAATTAAGTTGAATAAAAAATAGTAAGTTACTACCTCATATTACTGTTATATTATAGAGAATTAATTTGTGAGTTAGATAAGAAAATCAGTGAATTGATATGAATCAACCGATGGTAAAGTTACTCCCTCATATTACCTCAATCGTTTTATTGTTCAGAATTTGTAATTCATTAGACACCATATCTGTGCAAAAAAATATCATAGATGGCGAGGCCATTGTTTCGGGGAATGCGAAATTTGAGCTCGGTTTCTTTAGCCCAGGCAGTTCGAAGCATCGATACCTGGGGATATGGTTCAAAAACACATCCCCTCGTGGGTGGCAAACCGTGAAACTCCACTTACGAACACCTTGGGCGTGGTCAATCTGGACAACCAAGGGATCCTGTCTATTTTTAATGGTGCTGGTAAGACCATTTGGTCATCCACCTCCTTTGTTTCCTTCACAAAGGTCAATTCCGTAGCACAACTTTTGGATACGGGTAATTTGGTAATTAAGGTTCCTAATAGTGTCATTTGGCAGAGTTTTGATTACCCTGGAGATACCTTGATATCAGACATGAAATTGGGGAAAAATTTCGTAACAGGAAGAGAGTTGTACTTGACATCATGGAGGAGTGCAGATGATCCTTCCACAGGCCTGAACTTGCGGGGGAATGTTAGACTAAGTAATTTATGTTTATAATTCTAGAGGGTCCAGATTGTAATATTTAGCTCTTTATAATGAGCTCCCATGTATTCTCTTTCAATCAATACAAAGTTATTGCAACCTATCGGTTCATCTCATTGCGTGCTGTAATGACAGATAGATTATGTCATTAATTACAGAAAATTCATAAGATGAGTCAACTTTGCTATTAAATATCACCTCCATAATCCAAATCTCTCACCTTCATTTGACCTTAACGGAAAGTATTTCCGTGACATTCTACTATTGTCACTAACAATAATTTGATAATCAAGCATAAGATCGATTACACGAGAAAGAAGAAGACCAAGAGACCAAGAGAGGAGGAAATATTCGCAATTCATCAATAGTAACAAGTATTCCAACTTAAATTGGCGGCCATCATGTAACAACTATCTCAAATCAATCAATCAAAGATGGGGACAGTACAATAGTTTCAGATAATAAGATGCAAGAAGTCTTTCATGGAATTGACGTGAACATTTAAAATTCAATCAAGTTTAGCTTTCTTAATCAATAATAGAGAAATCATTGTTGAATTTTATGCAACAAATCCTTCCTGGAAATTACCAGAACATTTAAAGTCAATTAAGTTGAATAAACAATAGTAAGTTACTACCTCATATTACTGTTATATTATAGAGAATTAATTTGTGAGTTAGATAAGAATATCAGTGAATTGATATGAATCAACCGATGGTAAAGTTACTCCCTCATATTACCTCAATCGTTTTATTGTTCAGAATTTGTAATTCATTAGACACCATATCTGTGCAAAAAAATATCATAGATGGTGAGGCCATTGTTTCAGGGAATGCGAAATTTGAGCTCGGTTTCTTTAGCCCAGGCAGTTCGAAGCATCAATACCTGGGGATATGGTTCAAAAACACATCCCCTCGTGGGGTGATATGGGTGGCAAACCGTGAAACTCCACTTACGAACACCTTGGGCGTGGTCAATCTGGACAACCAAGGGATCCTGTCTATTTTTAATGGTGCTGGTAAGACCATTTGGTCATCCACCTCCTTTGTTTCCTTCACAAAGGTCAATCCCGTAGCACAACTTTTGGATACGGGTAATTTGGTAATTAAGGTTGCTAATAGTGTCATTTGGCAGAGTTTTGATTACCCTGGAGATACCTTGATATCAGACATGAAATTGGGGAAAAATTTCGTAACAGGAAGAGAGTTGTACTTGACATCATGGAGGAGTGCAGATGATCCTTCCACAGGCGAGTATACCCTCTCGTGCTCAATGGAGGAGGGCAGATATCCACAATTTTACATAAAGAAAGGTTCTATAATTGAAACAAGGATCGGGCCGTATGATGGTGTAGAGTTTGCAGGCTTGCCAAAGTATACTTCCAATCTCAACACAAAAGTACTGTTAGATATGGTTGTCCGTCAGAAGGTGAAGTATTTCTGGTATACTTCTAATCTCACCACAATTTCATTCAAGTCTACTGTGAATCCTAGTGGCAAGCTTGAGGTCTCACGGCTAAATAACCAGAACCACGATTGGATGCAAGATCACACCACACCATTAGATTATTGTGACAACTATGGACTCTCTGGCCCATATGGAAGCTGTAGTACAACCACTTTTCCTGCTTGTAAGTGCTTGAAAGGATTTGAATTAAAAATCGCACAACTAAATTCTGATAATCGGACTAGTGGATGTACACGCAGCATAGCCTTGGATTGTGGGCCTGAAGAGGGATTTCTAAAGTTTTCAAGCATGAAATTGCCAGATACACAGAATGCCGTGTATTATTTCAGCTTGAGTATCCAGGAATGTGAGGTAGCTTGCAAGGATAATTGCTCGTGCACCGCCTATGCAAATCCAAATACGACTGCGGGTGGAATCGGATGCTTGCTATGGTTTGGAGATTTGATTGACGTACGAGTGTACTCACAAAATGGGCAAGATTTTCATGTTAGGCTGGCGGCTATCGAATTATCAGGTATGCTAGTAGAAGTAAAGTACCAAATAATGCATCTCACTTTTAGTAAGTCTGATACATGGCTCATTAACAGAAATTAACATGGTCTCCCAATATAAAAGGAAAAGGATGCTTATCATGGCCATATCAACTTCATCAGCTTTGGTGCTTCTGTTTACGGTTGCGTATGCTTGTATAAGAAAAAATAGAAAGTCTCGGAAGAAAATTAGAGGTAAGCGGTATGCTCTTCATAAAAAGAATACCGATGTTCAAATTGAAGATCTGGAGGAGCTGCCGTTTTTTAGCTTAAATAAAATAGCAAAGGCTACAGATAATTTCAGCATAAATAATAAAATAGGAGAAGGTGGCTTTGGTCCTGTTTACAAGGTAACTTATTTTCAATCCGTAAAGAATTCATGTAGTATTAGTTTTAAAACAATTACCTTGATATCTCAGGGTATGTTGGAAAATGGCCAAGAAGTTGCTATAAAGAGGCTATCAGAAACATCCAAACAAGGGCTTGATGAATTCAAGAATGAGGTCATTTGTATTGCAAAGCTTCAGCACCGGAATCTTGTGAAGCTTCTTTGATATTGTGTGCATGGAGATGAAATGATTTTGATTTACGAATACATGGCTAACAAAAGCTTGGACACACTTTTATTTGGTTTGACTCACTTCTATCTCAATGCACCAATACTTTTAAATTCCACAACAGACACTAAATTAGTATGTGGTTACCTTCCACAGATGCGTATACAGTCTCGTTCTCGATGGAGGAGGGCATATATCCACAATTTTACATAAAGAGAAGTTCTGTTATTGAAACAAGAATCGGGCCGTATGATGGTAGAGAGTTTGCAGGCATGCCAAAGTATACACATACCTCTAGTCATATGTCCATATTAGATATGGCTGCCCATCAAAAGGAGAAGTATTTCCTGTATACATCTAATCTCACAGAAATTTCATTCAAGTCTACTGTGAATCCTAGTGGCAAGCTTGAGATCTCACGGCTAAATAACCAGAACCACGAATGGATGCAAGATCATACGATACCAGCAGATTATTGTGACAACTATGGTTTATGCGGCCCTTATGGAAGCTGTAATACAGCCACTTTTCCTACTTGTAAGTGCTTGAAAGGATTTGAATTAAAAATCGCACAACTAAATTCTGATAATCGGACTAGTGGATGTACACGCAGCAGAGCCTTGGATTGTGGGCCTGAAGAGGGATTTCTAAAGTTTTCAAGCATGAAATTGCCCGACACACAGAATGCCGTGTATTATTTCTGCTTGAGTATCCAGGAATGTGAGGTAGCATGCAAGGATAATTGCTCTCGTGCACCACCTATGCAATTCCAAACACGACCGCCGGTGGAGTTGGATGCTTGCTATGGTTTGGAGATTTGATTGACGTACGAGTGTACTCACAAAATGGGCAAGATCTTCATGTTAGGCTGGCGGCTATCGAATTATCAGGTATGCTAGTACAAGTACAATATAATGCAATTTACTGTTAGTGAAAAAATTGACACATGATTCATTAAGTACAGAAGTTAACATGGCCTCCCAATATAAAGGGAAAAGGGTGCTTATCTTGGTCATATCAAGTTCATCATCTTTCGTGCTTTTGTTTTCGGTCGCATATGTTTGCATAAAGAAAAATAGGAAGTCTCGCATTAAAGGAAGATCTGGATGAGCTGCCGTTTTTTACCCTACATAAAATAGCAAAGGCTACAGATAATTTCAGCATCAATAATAAGATAGGAGAAGGTGGCTTTGGTCCTGTATACAAGGTAACTTATTTTCAGTCTCTAAACCATTTAAGTATTATCAGTTTTAGAAAAGATTACCTTGCTATTTTAGGGTGTGTTGGAAGATGGTCAAGAAGTAGCTATAAAGAGGCTATCAAAAACATCCACACAAGGGCATGATGAATTCAAGAATGAGGTCATATGTATTGCAAAACTTCAGCACCGGAATCTTGTGAAGCTTCTTGGATACTGCTTACATGGAAATGAAATGATTTTGATTTATGAATACATGGCTAATAAAAGCTTGGACACAATTCTATTCGGTTTGACTCACTTCTATCTGAATGCAAATGTCATTTATTGGAGGTAGCAATGCTGTTAAATTCCTCAACAAACATTAAATTATTATGTGGTTATCTTCCCACAGATGAAACCAGAAGTTTAAAGCTTGAATGGCCTAAACGTCTTAATATCATACATGGGATAGATCGAGGTATTCTATATTTACATCAAGATTCCCGTCTTCAAATTATCCACAGAGATCTCAAGGCAGGTAATATTTTGCTGGACAATGACATGAACCCAAAAATATCTGACTTTGGTCTTGCTAGAAAGTTTGTAGGATCCGGTACTGCTGCTATCACCAAAAAAGTGGTTGGGACATAGTAAGAATCTAAAACCATGGTTTATTAGAACATTTTTCCATTAATTTTCCCAAACATAAAGAGAGAAAAAAACAGATAGTTAATTTCAATTTATTCCGTTTACTTTGCGGCAGTGGATACATTTCACCAGAGTATGCGGTTCACGGGAGATTCTCTGTAAAGTCAGATGTATTTAGCTTTGGTGTTTTGGTGTTGGAAATAGTGAACGGTAAGAAAAACAGAGGCTTCACTCACAAAGATCATAATGACAACCTTCTTGGACATGTATGTTATACTGCCAGAGACCGAAATTAACTAGTGTTTTTATGTAGATAACACTTTTAGGTATACTATACTTACCATACTTGGTCTGATCCAGGCATGGAGACTCTATAAAGACGGCAGGACAAGTGAACTCATGGATTCAGATATAAAACACTCGTGCAATGTCTCTGAAGTGCTAAGGTCAATATATGTTGGGCTACTATGTGTGCAACAAAATGCAAATGATAGGCCAACTATGTTGTCGGTGGTTCTAATGCTTGTCAGTGAAAGCGTGTTGCCTGAACCTAAACAACCTGCTTTCTTCACTGGAGAGAGCGAGAGGGAAGTGCAGTCTCTGTCATCCGTTGATGAAGAGATGATAACACAACTATATGCTCGATAGCAACAACATCTTTATGTAAAATTTATTTTCTGGTTTTCTTATATCCCTTTGTTGAAGAAAATACTTAGCAAATGGCCTTTCTTTGCTCTGCATTAGGTTTCTATTGGTATATGAATGAGGGTTGGTGGCATATGTAAGAAATGACTTATTTGGACCAGGGCAGTATAAGAGTCAAAAATCTAAATATTTTAAAGTTTAGGGGGGTGTACATCTGGATGAGCCCGAGTTGTGTTGTTTTCAGATCAAGCTGTTAATCTGCCGAGGATGATGCTGGAGGTATGTTTCAAAGAAGGTGCGCATGAAGATTCAAAAAACTAAAATAAAAGCTGAAATTCGTGGATCTGTAGTTAACGGTTCATACTATCCATTACTCTTTTCGTATCTGGAACAGATAAAATGTTATATGTCATCGAACCCATAATATTAAAAAAAAAGATATTAAAAGTCTTTTTCAGAAATGACCAGAACATTTGAAAAGTCTATCAAGTTTAGCTTTCTTAATCAATAATATATAAATCAGTTTTGAATTCTATGCAACAAATCCTTCCTGGAAATTACCAGAACATTTATATTTCAATTAAATTGAATCAAACAATAGTAATGTTACTCCCTCATTTTACTATATATAATAGAACCATAATGATTGAGGTAGATAAAAGATATCGATAAATCGATATGAAACAAAAAAGAATAACGCTACTCCCTCATCTTACCACTATCTTTCTAATGTTAAGTAATTGCACTTCATTAGACATCATATCTGTCCATAAAAATATCATAGATGGTGAGACCATCGTTTCAGGGAATTTGAAGTTTGAGCTTGGTTTCTTTAGCCCGGGAAGTTCAAAGCACAGATACCTGGGGATATGGTTTAAGAACACATCTCCTCGTGTTGTTGTATGGGTGGCGAACCGGGAAACTCCCCTTACTAACACCATGGGCATGGCCAAGTTGGACAACCATGGGATCCTGTCTATTTTAAATGGTTCTGGCATGGTCATCTGGTCATCCAGCCACTTTGTATCCGTTACAAAAGTCAGACCCATAGCACAACTTTTGGATAGCGGCAATTTGGAAATTAAAGACTCGAGTAGTGTCATTTGGCAAAGTTTTGATTACCCTGGAGATTCCTTCATATCTGGAATGAAATTGGGGAAGAACCTCATAACCGGAAGAGAGTTGTACCTAACATCATGGAGGAGTGCAGATGATCCTTCCACAGTCTCATTCTTAATGGAGGAGGGCAAATACCCTCAAGTATATATTAAGAAAAATTCTGTTATTAAAACACGGACCGGACCGTATGATGGTATAGAATTTGCTGGCCTGCCAAACTATAAGCATAACCCTAACCATATGTACATAGTAGATATGGTTGTCCATCATAAAGAGATGTATTTCTGGTATACTTCAAATCTTACCACAACTTCGTTAAAGTCTAATTTTGTTAACTGATTGAATGAATGTGCAGATGATTAAGGAAGCAATTGTGACATTGAAGGAAAGAACCGGTTCGAGTCAGTTCGCAATCGCAAAGTTCATCGAAGAGAAGCACAAGAACCTTCCAGCCAATTCCAGATATGAAGGAATCTCCTGGGTAATCAAAACTTTGCCAAATGACAATACCCGCATCCTTAATTATCAAATTGCCACTATCCAAAAGTTGTGCTATGAGACTGACATTTGTGACTGATACAAAGGAGTCGGATGACCAAATGACCATGCCAGAACCATTAAAAATAGACAGGATTCCATGGTTATCCAACTTGACCATGCCCAAGGTGTTTGTAAGGGGAGTTTCCCGGTTCACCACCCATACAACCCCAAGAGGAGATGTGTTCTTAAACCAAATCCCCAGGCATCGGTGCTTCGAACTGCCTGGGCTAAAGAAACCAAGCTCAAACTTCTCATTCCCCGAAATGATGGTCTCACCATCTATGATACTTTTATTGACAGATATGGTGTCTAATGAAGTACAAATACTTAACATTAGAAAGATGGTGCTAAGATGAGAGAGTAACGTTAACTTTTTGTTCATATCAATTCACTAATATTCTTATCTACCTCACAAGTTATTGTTCTATTATAGTAAAATGAGGGAATAACATTACTATATAGGGGGTGTTTGGGATTGCTTATTTTCACCAACTTATAACTTATAAACTTTTTGAGGAGTAATAAGGTATTTGGGATTACTTATATTGTGAGAGGAAAAGTTTCATAAGTTACAATGTTGTAACTTATTAACTTAATGAAAAGTGATAAGGAGGTAAAATAAGGAATCCCAAACACCCTCATATACTTGTTTGTTTCAATTTAATTGACTTTAAATGTTCTGGACCTGGTCAATTTAATTGACTATATATACTTGTTTGATTCAATCTAAAATTGATTTCAAATTTTCTATATTATTGATTAAGAAAGCTAAACGTGATTGACTCTTTATATTCTGGTCAATTTTAAAAAAGACTTGATTACAAAATGAAAGCTTTTGACTATTTTATGGTTTGAAACAGAGAAAAAGAAGACCATGGAAGAAAAGGGGATTCGGTCATGTTAGGTTTTTTTGTACGGGCTTTCTAAAATCTTTTGAAATTTTAATATTGATGGTATGATAACTTTTTATTACAGGAAATTCTCTAAATAAATCATAATAGATCATTTGAAGAGAGAGAATAAAAATTATCAACTAATTTTCAATGTTCACAAAATGGACTAAGAAATTTGGACCGGGCGACGGGATTCAAAAAGATTTGAATCTTGTTTGCTCCGTCCAAATTTAAAGTAAATCCTGTTTTTCAGTTCAAAGTTTAAGTAATTTCGTCTTTTTAGACCAAATTTTGAGAAAATTTTGTTGTCCTCTTTGCTAACATTTTTTTTCTCTCTCCTTAACCTCTCATTTCATTTTTTTTTCTTCCTCCTCATATTCTTCTTCTTATTCATCGTCTTCGGCAAGTTCTAGCTTTCAACGGTCCGAGGAGAAAGATTTCATCATCTTCATCACTGTTACAGAAATCATAGCAATAATCATCGATCAATACCGATGAGAAATCTTGAAACTTGACCGTTTCTAATGATGGTTTTTTTTCTTGCCAGTGATGAAGAAGATGAGAAAGAAAAAAAAATATAGAGAGGTTGTAGGAAAGAGGAAAAAGTGTTAGAGAAGATGACAAAATTGTTTTCTCAAAATTGGGACTGAAAGACGAAATTATCTAAAATTTAAACGCGAAAGACGGGATTCATTTTAAATTTGGACGGAGCAAATGAGATTCAAATCTTTTTGAATCTCGTCACATAGTCCAAATTTCTTGGTTCATTTTAAGAATATTGAATATAAGTGGGTCAATTGTATTCTCTCTTTATTTAAATGGTTCATTGCGGGAATCTTCCCTTTTATTATTCAAGGTTGGCATCACACTTGTCCATTTGTTCTAAGAAATGACAAGTCTGAAAAGGATCATACAACTTACTTTTAAAGCATGTTGCAACAAAAAATACTCAGAGTATCTAAATGTCAAAATCAAAAAATCCATAGAAATCTACTAATCAAAATTATTGCCTGCACCAACCAAACAATTAGATTCAACTTTATATAAATATAGATGCTCAATGGGATACAAGATGTGGATTACAACTCCCTTCTATAAAAACATTCATCTAAATATTCGTTGAGAGACTCAACTGGAAAGCGTTGTGTTGAGATTGCTTATTTTAGGGCTACTTATAATTTATTAATTTTTGAAAAAGTTAAAAGATGTTAGGTATTGTGTTTATTGTTATGTGATAGGTTAATTAGTCACAATATTGTGTAAACTTTAGGGAAAAATTAGAAGCAAAAATAAGGAATCTGAATACAACATACACAGTTCATATATATGTAATATTTAATGATAACCTTTTTCTTTTATTCCACACAAGTAAGTGTACTTTGTTGAGACCATTAGTTGTCAAATCATTCACCCGGAACCAACATGACCAGTAGCCGAAAGAGAACACATATTACATGGTAGTAGTGGACAAAGATAATAAAGACAAGTTTCTTAAGAAACCATAAGAGAGAAGACACGTTTATAGTTTCATACAATATGACAGACCCCACTAGGCTCAACACAATTAACCAACATTGGATTTAGTTTAACAAGTATATATGAATACATTGAATAGTTGTAACTCTTTTAGTTTTTGATTAATTAACTAATTTATTTATTTATTTTATTTTTTTGAAAATCCAAATAATTAAGTTATCTCCCTATTTATGCTCTTATATTTCATCACATAAAAAATCAGTCACCTATTATATGAGAGTAATTGTTGAGCTAATGGTTGTATACATGATTAACAAATCAAATCCAAAACCGATCACAAATGCCTAATGTGGTTCATGTATTGTTTTTACCTGATAGTTCAAGGACGTCTGTCTAAAGTAAAGATCTTATCCATTTAGGGAGTACACTCGCATGTCGATTGTTGCTACAACGGGTATAGCACACAAAGAATGTATGGCGGTTTAAGGGTATAATCCTATCGAAGTTTCCTACCTGTTAAGAATCAAAGAAAACACAACCGTTAGTCTCACCGTAGGAGGGAGCCTCCTACGATCAACATCCGGCATGAGAATTAGTGATATAATACAACAGATATAGTAGGAGCATGTACAGAATGTTTAGAGAGAATAGGATGAGTTAAAATGTGATAATACTTTGGTGAAATGTTCTATTTATAGGCAGTCAGGAAGCTTCTCCGGGGAAGCTGAAGCTTGATAAGTAGAAAATGACAACTATCCTTTCAGCTGGTGCAGACTGGGTTGGCGTCATTTCTGTTTAACCTGTAGCCTGCTTTTATTTGGTCTTGTAGCTACTTTTACTTTATGGCAGGTGCCGGCTTTTGAACAATAATTACTTTTTCAAAAGTAACTATTTAGCGTAGGCTACTTAGTCAACTTAGGAGACTTTCTCAGTAAGTGTCAAGCTTCATTATCCGGAAGCTTAAGCTTCCTCCTCTTTAGTTCATAAGCTTCCCTGCTTGTAACCTGCTTTTCTATTATTAAGCTTGTAGGTGGATTAGGGTACCCACGTTATCAGCCCACAGTCAGAAGTATTCTGATTTTCAATGATGAAAGCTTGTGACTCAACTCTTTTTCCATTATTCTTCCACCCTAGGTGTTCAAAGCATTTGAGCTTAGCGGCATGCCTCTTCATAGACCAAAGCATTACCTATTTGGTTGTGTTGGGCATCATTATGGGGGAGCCCAAACGTTGGAAAATGTTTCTTTGACTTGTGGTACAAAAGCTGGAAGCTAAACATCCTTATTATTTCGTCAGTCTGGAAGCTAAGTATCCTGAGCATCTCGTTTGTGAAGCATTATGATGGAAGTTGGAAGCTTCATAATGTCTTGTAGGTCATTATTATTTTTGTTGGTTTGACGGCTGCTTCCTGCTGCACCTGATTGATTAGACTTCTGTGTCAGGAAGCCATCATAAAGCTGATGGTTACAGCTGTAACCTAATTCCATCTTGGCCTTCCACCTGTCCTTACTTTTTTGGGATTTGAAATTTAAAATTTTACCTTTTATAAGGCATGTAACTGGCATACTTCATCTTCATCTCAATAATAATTTTTCCAAATTTCCAACGACATTTCCTCCAATTCCTTTAAATCAAATTTCATCGCCGATTATGGGTTCCAAGGACGATATGGCTACTCAGTTCTCACACAAGTGGAACTTCATCGGTTCTGTGTAGATTACGACATTGGGGATGATTTGAAGCCTGAACTTCCGAGTCCTTCTACTCCCGTTTTGGGGCGTCCAAATCAAGGTTGCCTTGTAAGTGTGTTGGAGTATCATGGCGTTTTCCTTCGACAGTTGGCTTCCGTTGGTGTAGCCAAGATCCTACATTTTGAGATTGTTTGCCACTCGTTGGGTTATGAACCTTCTTTGCCTATGTACCGGCTATTTTTTCAATTAGAGAAGAATGGGAATTGGTTTACTGTGGAGAAGACTCGGTGTGAGGCTTGTTAAATCTCCAGTACTGTTAGACTCACGTCTCCTTGGAACGATAGGTTATTTTTTGTGTCCGATACCATTTTGTCTTTCTCTTTGGTTTGGAGAAAGCGTGACCTGACTTTGAACACACCTGAGCCGAAGGTTGAGGAGCTTGACGCTACCCTTCTAAAGAGCCTTCGGTCTGAGAGCTGTAAGCTTCGTACCTTTCTAGATGAGTTTTTGGTAAATTTGGGTCTGAGCACCAAGTGGTCCAATTCTCATACCGAGCCCAAGATATTTTTTGATGACAAAGGTATGTTCCTTATTTGTTTTTTATGCTTCTTTTGTCATTCATTTCTAACCTTCACCTTCCCTTTTTGTAGAGATCAGTGCTAAGGAGTTTCTTTCTCTTGGCGGATTTTCTTTTGCTACCTTTGTTGTTGTGGATGTTATTCCAGGTCATCCCAACGTTGTTGAGAACACCAAGGATTTCTGTCAATCTTGTGATCGTAGTTCCATCTCCACCTATTCTGGCCTTCCTCCCAAGGCGATTGTTAAGAATGATGCTTATACTCCTGCTAGGAGTAGCAAGAGTTTCAAAGAGACATCGGCTCCTAGCTCCAACACTTCCAATCCTATTGAACTGGATGATGATGTTGCCCTTGTGGCTTCTATTACTGGCTTTGCTTCTGCTGGTGTGGAGAAACATTAAAAAAGCTCATCTCCTTCACCATCGAAGGTGTCTTCAAAGCCTTCTGCTTCTAAGAAGGTTCCGCAGGCTGCTGCTAAGAAGCCTATCCCTGTAGCTGCTAAGAACAAGGTGGAGAAGGCCAATGAGCATGCTGGTAAGAAGGTGGAAGGTACTAAAGAGACTGTTAAGCCTGCAAGGCTGGTATGACTGAGAAGGCTAAAGGAAAAGGTATTCCTAACCCTGAGTCAACTGCTATCTTTGTCCCTTCTTGGAGTGTTCGTGATAGTGATACATTGAAGAAGATGCCCATTTTTCGGGATCTCCTACTTCACTGTATTCCTCCCGCTAAGAAGGTAATTGTTGAGAGTTTGAGCGATAGTAAGCTCAGGAGCAAGATATTACAGTTCTTAGCTTATTTGTTAGCCCTAGTTCCTGAGGGTATGGACCGGTGGTGTTATGCGCCTGTTGAGATTAAGATGTTTAAAGAAGATAATTTGAAGTTGAAGAGTGCCTTGGTTGAGGCTAAATAGAAGGGTGTAACCTTGACTGCTCATGAGCAAAGCTTGGTTCATGAGCTTGCTGTTGCCAAAGCTTCTGCTGAAGATGAGCGAAGTAAGGTTGAAGCTTATGCCAAGGATCTATATGAACAACGTTAGAAGGTTAGTCGAGAGAGAAATTTACTGGTTGATGAGAAAAAGAAGCTAGTTGCTTAACGCGAGAAGCTAGAGGCTGAGAAGCAGAAGCTGGTTGATGAGAAGCTTACTTCTTCCGTTGCTAATACTGACCTCCAAGCCCATGTTAATGATCTTTTTTTCTGAAATACGTTTGATTTTTGAGCATGGTATTCCTCACGTTGTTTCCTACCTCTTGCATAATGGTGAGTTTATTTTGGCCCTTGGTGAAGTTTATACAAGGGACATTTCTCACGGCCGTCATCATAGCTTTTCTATTGATTTTGAGGCAGGCTAGGCTGGTCGTCCCCTTGAGGTACTTTCAAGCTATCGGCCCCATGCCGCTACTGATTTTGCAGCTTCTGTAAGAGCCATGGAGATGAAGACATTCCCTTACCTTGAAGCTGTTGCTCGTTGCCATAACCTTCCCTTCTCAGCTTTCCAAGCTATTGAGCCGGAATTTCTCAAGAAGGATGTCACACCCTCAATTTCCACATGTGGGGTTTTACCGTGAGGCGCGTGACAAACCAGGATCTCAGTCAATAGTTACACCAAACAATGTCTAAATATTTTAAATAAACTTTATTGTTCCATATTTGTGAAAACCATTTCGGGGTTAATGTCTATTGTTTTAAAATGCGGAAGTGTAACATAGCGGGAAACATAAATCCCTAAACAAAAGCAAATAGTCTAAGGCGCAAAACACGTGCATGCCATAATTATTAATTAAGAAGTTTCAAGTTATGATGCAGTGTTTATGAGTGACCATGAATGCAACTCTTATCTGTGCACTTGATATTAGCGACCCGATAAAGACATGCTAAAACAGGTCAACACAACG
The DNA here is from genome assembly GCF_021521415.1 of Bidens hawaiensis. Classification (NCBI taxonomy): domain Eukaryota; kingdom Viridiplantae; phylum Streptophyta; class Magnoliopsida; order Asterales; family Asteraceae; genus Bidens; species Bidens hawaiensis. Next base: position 154,363 of record NW_027495468.1, read on the forward strand.
GTTGGTGAGTTCACAGGTTTGAGTTTAAAACAAGTTTGTCAAACAAACCATTAAGTATGTAAACATTGTAAATAATAAAGTATGGATGATGTATGCATTAGTAATACTACTAGTTAATTAGGCTAGTAATCATGTTACGTTAGTGTAAGTTCCACTGGGACTGAGGCTGACTAGTTAGTTTATTGCCACCCACGGAGTCTAATACAAGACTTAGTGCATAAAGCATTTCTAGTAAATGAAGACACCCGGCGACTCCCTCTCCCGAGAGCCCTGAGGGGGTTCGTCAACTTAGTAGTACTACCTTTCATTACCCAGCCAATGCACAATTGTTAACGGTCCAATGTGTATGGGGGACTTCAGTTTAAGTTCACTATGTACACATGAGGTATTAACAAAGTCTACAATATCCAAAAAGTTTGTATGCATGCTTTCTCTCCCAAAAGGAGTAAGTTGAAACTCACCTCGAATGCGGTTCAAATGAAAGTCAAATGCTTAAGTCAAAGTTGTTCTAGTGCCTAAATCATACAAGAACTATAAGTATTTGCTAAGCGATCCCTAGAACCCTAAGTATCTAAACAATCCCATTGTTTATTAGAAGTTTGACTTTTTGTTGACTCTGACTAAAGTTTTACTTTTCGTTGACTGTTGACCAAAAAGGTCCAAGTCGTTCAATGTTGACTAAAAAGTCCAAGTCTCGATGACCGAAGACTAAAATTTAGGTTTTGTTGACTGTTGACTAAAATGTTGACCGTTGACCAAAATATTGACCGACGGCCCGTTGGTGACTTTTGACCAATTATATAGACTTAGAATAGTTATATGATATTCCCAGTCACGACTTAACGAACATATAATTTGCACTTAGCCACTTTTCGTGCAATCCTATGACTAAGTCCAACGTTTATCAATTTCAATTTTCCGCAAGTAAGACTAAACATTTAGCCCAAAATTAATAAGTGAAATGGGACTAAAGATTAAACGATACCTAGTCGAGATTTTTGCAACACTGCCCCATGCCATTGAGCCAAAAGGCCAGTTTCATTAATAATAAATAATAATTACTAAAAAGGCAAAAAGATAACTTTTTTTATAGTTGGACCTTTGAGGTTTTATAGATATTGTCAATTTTATCCAAATTGTTAACACCGATAATGTCTATTGTCAACTCAAGGGTAAAATAGTCTTTTTGATTGAGATATAAAGGGGTATTTTAGTCTTTTACCATATTCATCTTCTTCAAATTCAAATCCTAATTTTCACTTTTCCAATTTATCATCACTACCAAGCCACTGCCACAACATTTCACCACACCATCAGCACGCCATATTGACCTTTGACCAAAATATTGACCGACGGTCCGTTGGTGACTTTTGACCAATTATATATACTTAGAATAGTTATATGATATTCCCCGTCACGACTTAACGAAACATGTAATTTTCACTTAGCCACTTTTCGTGCAATCCTATGACTAAGTCCAACATTTATCAATTTCAATTTTTCACAAGTAAGACTAAACATTTAGCCCAAAATTAACAAGTGAAATGGGACTAAAGATTAAACGATGCCTAGTCGAGATTTTTGCAACACTGCCCCATGCCATTGAGCCAAAAGGCCAGTTTCATTAATAACAAATAATAATTACTAAAACGCCAAAAAGATAATTTTTTTATAGTTGGACCTTTGAGGTTTTATAGATATTGTCAATTTTATCTAAATTGTTAGCCCTGTTAATGTCTATTGTCAACTCAAGGGTAAAATAGTCTTTTTGATTGAGATATAAAGGGGTATTTTAGTCTTTTGCCATATTCATCTTCTTCAAATTCAAATCCTAATTTTCACTTTACCAATTTATCATCACTACCAAGCCACTACCACAACATTTCACCATACCATCGGCACGCCACCACTTCTTCCATCGATAAACGCCGCCACCACTTCTCCCATTAGAAACTGCCGCCAACCGCTCATCTTTATTCGTTTTTCATCGGAATAAGCCTCCACGACATCTTATACCGGAAACCGACACCACCACCACTCTTCTCATTGTTTTTTTTTTCGAACAGAAACCGCTGCCACCGTTCTTTCCTCCCGCCAGAAAAACAAGATGAAAGACCTGCAAATTTATTTGGATCTGATCATCTGAACCACCATCATCACCACAACCATCTCCATTGTCTCTCTTTTATAAAACACGATCAAAAACCTCCACAACCACCATCGTCGCCACAACCATCTCCATTTTATTTCTCTGAAAAAACCTGATCAAAAACCTCTAGTTGACGAGTGTGTGTGCTTTGATTTTTCCAGTGTGGATTGGAATTTTTCCAATACGGAATCAGGGATGGAAGTTGTAAGGTCAAAAATGTGACTTACGATATCAAAAGAACGAAACCCGTTAAATATATTATGGTAAACAAATATTTAAAGTTGGCGAGAATTCTGGATCCGAGACGAAAACTTCGGTGCACACGTTTAGCTTCAACGGGAAAAGGCTTTCAAAAGATTTGTGTTTTGCTATTAATAGGACTTTATTTGTCATATGCATGTGTGTAAACAAACACCCAAGGGTAGCTCACATTGGGTAGATCGCTTCGTTTAATGTTATGAGTCTTTTATTACCGTTTACAGAGTCGTTCAATATTATTTTTAATTATATTATTTGTTCGGTCGTTTGTTCATACCGCAATCATCTCGATTGTTTATCAAGAACAAAATCCGTTCATTTGTACGGTTTAGGGACATACAGAAGTTGCTTTGGCTGGTGGTGATTTAAGTTAATTGTATTTATTTAACTTTAGCTTTCTGATAGTTAATATACATAATATTAATAAATAAATTAAATGGACAGTTTTATCTTAACGATAAATATTAACGAAGTTAACTATTTAGACAACATTTTCAATAACTAAGACTAAACTTAAGAGTTTGGTTGCGAAGGTAGCAAAAAGTAAAGTATTTGAACGAGTGTCGCAAAAGTGGTCAAACCTTAGAGACGATTTTGTCATTTTACTCATAAAAAGTAACACTACCTTCTACTGGTCCTCTTTTCTTCCTTGGCCTTGCTTCTCTAATCAGTCTCTATCTCACTCTTCCTCTCGATTCTTCAATCTTGATTAGTGACCCCGACTCCCGACTCGAAGTTCAGATTTTGAACAGTACCAGCTCGTTTTTAATTCTTAAAAACTTATAACTAGAGTTTTACATGTCCGCTTCATCTGGTTTCAATTGTAATATTCTTGTTTTTAAATGTAGTTTACTGTCTCAAAGTTTCCAGGTCAGTTCATGTGTCGGATCAGTCAACACGTTAAAGTTCAAGCTATAGTTTATTATTCTTAATTTATTTGTTTTAGCTCACCAATCATTAAGGTCAGTAATCACTCCCCTATTTTACTGCTTTATAAAACCTTTTGGGGACTTATGCATACCTATTCATACTTTACATATTACATACTGTACACAACTAGCAAACTGTGAATATTGTGTGTTGATCGATTAAATGATTACTTGTTACTTGCTTATTTGTTTAATTTTAGCACTCGGAGAGGTCCATCATTGATTCTAGCATACTCATTGATATCGTTATAGTAGCCAAAGCCCGATTCGTTAGGAAATGGTCAACTGGCACCAATTACTTGCATTTGTTTAATTGTTGATACTCACAATATCGGGTTGCATTTTTTTTATCTTATATTATATATTTAGTGTCGAAAACTGGTGATTACTTCTTCAACCTTGTGTTGATAAATATATTCTATTTTGTATGCGTATTGCATGTTATCGTATGGTTTGAAGTGAATGTTGAAAATCATATATAATGGCTTTAGCTTATAAATAAAAAAGATAACTAGTTTGATTGTTTTTTTATTTATTTTTAAAATAATTTGTAACAAGTTGAGACGAAGTGTATTTGATTGAAAATTTAATAAAGTAATTTAGATATTGTCATATTAATTTGTATGATAGTGACTTGTGAGTTGTGAACCAATAGTTCGCGCCCGGCATATTTCGACGTAGGTTGGAGTGTGATATTATATATATAAAAATTAAAAATAAGGAAGGAAATAATAACAAATTAGTTAACAAAATAATAAATTAGTTGAGCTCAACCCTAAGTCGATATTGAAAAAAGTACAAGTCAAGTTAGAGTTTCAAATAAAGGAAATCAAAATGAGCTGAGCTTGAGCCTTTTTTAACTCGAAACAAGCCGAAATCGAGTATAGTCACGCTCGACCATAGCTCAACTCATTTACACCCCTACTTTTGATATCAGGAGTGGATAAAGATTAGAATTATCATTATACCCATATTCTTAAAAAAAATAATAATAACCACTAAAAAGCCAAAATAAAAAGTCTCTACTGCTGGACCCCTTTTCTTCCTTGGCCATGCATTTCAGCTTGTTGATTGAGTTTCAGGAATATAATTAACTGATCGATCCATCCACTATCTCACTCTTCCTCTCGGGTTCTTGTCCTGTCCAACAGTAGAAATCAATTGATCAAGAAGTCAATGGTAAATGTTTCCCCGTCCACTACAAACCCCCTTAAACCAGGCACATAACAAATTACCTTAAACTTGTTTGACAAGAGGTTTTAATGTTTTTCTTAAGATGTAAATTAATCACTTTTGAGTGGCACTTAATGAGTTAATTCAGTTAGTTGGGGTAAAAGTTATAACTAATTAAAAAAGAAAAATAGTAATTTAAAGGTGGAGATACAATAGTTTTAGATAATAATATTCGACAAGTCTTTTTTGAAAATGACGAGATGATATAAAATGTGAATCATGTTCAGCTTTCTTTCTTAATCAATAGTAGAGAAATCGGCTTTGAATTCTACGCAACTCCTCACTGAATCGATATGAATAAAAAAATAGTAGCGTTACTCCCTCATATGACCGCCATCGTTCTAATGTTAAGAGTTTGCACTTCGTTAGACACCATATCTGTGTATAAAAATATCATAGATGGTGAGGCCATCGTTTCGGGGAATGAAAAGTTTGAGCTCGGTTTCTTTAGCCCAGGTGGTTCGAAGCACCGATACCTGGGGGTATGGTTTAAGAACACATCTCCTCGTGGGGTTGTATGGGTGGCGAACCGGGAAACTCCCCTTACAAATACAATGGGCATGGTCAAGTTGGACAACGAAGGGATCCTGTCTATTTTTAATGGTGCTGGCAAGACCATTTGGTCATCCACCACCTTTGGTTCCTTCACAAATGTCAATCCGGTATCACAACTTTTGGATACGGGTAATTTGGTAATTAAGGTTGCGAATAGTGTCATTTGGCAGAGTTTTGATTACCCTGGAGATACGTTGATATCAGGAATGAAATTGGGTAAGAATTTCAAAACAGGAAGAGAGTTGTGCTTGACATCATGGAGGAATGCAGATGATCCTTCCCCAGGTGTGTATACAGCCTCGTTCTCGATGTAGGAGGGCAAATACCCTCAAGTATATATTAAGAAAAATTCTGTTATTAAAACAAGGATCGGACTGTATGATGGAATACAATTTGCTGGACTGCCAAACTATAAGCATAACCCTAATCATATGTACATAGTAGATATGGTTGTCCATCATAAAGAGATGTATTTCTGGTATACTTCAAATCTTACTACAACTTCGTTAAAGTCTACTTTGAATCCTAGTGGTAAGGTTGAGGTCTGGCAGCTAAATAACCACAACCACAAATGGATACAAGATCACACCATGCCAGCAGGTTATTGTGATAACTATGGAATATGCGGACCATATGGAAGCTGTGATACAGCCTCTTCTCCTACTTGTGATTGTTTGAAAGGGTTTGAGTTAGAAAGCCCAAAACTAAATCCTGGGAATTGGACTAGTGGATGTATACGGAGGAGAGCCTTGGATTGTGGGACTAAAGAGGGATTTCAAACATTTTCAAGCATGAAATTGCCAGACACACAGAATGCTGTGTTTAATGCCACCTTGAGTCTCCACGAATGTGAGGTGGCTTGCAAGGATAATTGCTCATGCACCGCCTATGCAAATCCAAACAAGACTGCAGGTGGAGTTGGATGCTTACTATGGTTTGGAGATTTGATTGACGTAAGAGTATACTCACAAAATGGGCAAGATCTTCATGTTAGGCTGGCGGCTATTGAAATATCAGGTATGCTAGTACAAGTACCTAATAATGCATTTTACTTTTTGTAAAACTGATACATATATGACTCATTAACAGAAATTAACATGGTCTCCCAATATAAAAGGAAAAGGGTGATTATCTTGGCCATATCAACGTCATCAGCTTTGGTGCTTCTGTTTGCGGTTGCATATGCTTGTATTAGAAAAAATAGAAAGTATCGGAAGAAAATTAGAGGCAAGTGTTATGCCCTTCATAAAAAGAATACCGATGTTCAGATTGAAGATCTGGATGAGCTGCCGTTTTTTAGCTTAAATAAAATAGCAAAGGCTACAGATAATTTCAGCATCAATAATAAAATAGGAGAAGGTGGCTTTGGTCCTGTTTACAAGGTAACTTATTTTGAGTACGTAAAGCATTCAGGTATTATTAGTTTTAAAACAATTACCTTGATATCTTAGGGTGTGTTGGAAAATGGTCAAGAAGTTGCTATAAAGAGGCTATCAAAAACATCCAAACAAGCGCTTGATGAATTCAAGAATGAGGTCATTTGTATTGCAAAGCTTCAGCACCGGAATCTTGTGAAGCTTCTTGGATATTGTGTGCATGGAACTGAAATGATTTTGATTTATGAATACATGGCTAACAAAAGCTTGGACACACTTTTATTTGGTTTGACTCACTTCTATCTCAATGCACCCATACTTTTAAATTCCACAACAGACACTAAATTATTATGTGGTTATCTTCCGCAGATGAAACCAGAAGTCAAACGCTTGACTGGCCTAAGCGTCTTAATATCATACATGGGATAGCTCGAGGTATCCTATATTTACATCAAGATTCCCGTCTCCAAATTATCCACAGAGATCTCAAGGCAGCTAATATTTTGCTGGACGACAGCATGAACCCTAAAATCTCTGACTTTGGTCTTGCTAGAAAGTTTTTAGGATCCGGTACTGCTGCTATGACAAAAAAAGTGGTTGGGACATAGTAAGAATCTAAAACCATAATTCATTAGAACAGTTTTTTTCATTAATTTTCCAAATTTATTCAATTTACTTTGCTGCAGCGGATATATTTCTCCAGAGTATGTGTAACACCCCGCAACCGCAGCGGAAACGTAAACGGGATGCGACAGACACCTCTGATATCAACCACATTGTTTATAAAGAAAACTGAATGCATTAATATACTTCAAATTACATCATCTTGTATTTCATTACCGTCTAGGTGATACACGTATCATACAATACGGTACACAATTCTATTTGTTATAATGTATCCTAACATCCTGCACACAAATCTTACACACATCAAGCACTTAGCACGTAAGCAGTCACTTCATCTTAATTGTACCTGAAAAGCATGTGAGAAAACGGGTCAACTACGAATAGTTGGTGAGTTTCACAATTTTAGTAAACCATGATAAATCCATATCATAATATAATATTATCTGGGGACACTGTTAACCCAGTACTGTACTCACTCCGGGGACAATGTTAACCCGGAAACACTTCTAGGGACCCCTGGGGACACTGTTAACCCAGTACTGTACTCACTCCGGGGACAATGTTAACCCGGAAACACTTCCAAAGACATCTGGGACACTGTTAACCCAGTCCTGTAGGGACAATGTTAACCCGGAAACACTTCTAGGGACCCCTGGGGACACTGTTAACCCAGTACTGTACTCACTCCGGGGACAATGTTAACCCGGAAACACTTCCAAAGACATCTGGGGACACTGTTAACCCAGTCCTGTACCCATTCCGTACGATTCCCGTACAATCAAATATTTATAAATACACGCAAATCCATGCGTTCAGTATGTATTTAAACATTTTATTAGTAACATGCTTCCGCCCCGGGAAAGTATTTGAGAACAATTCAGAAAAAGGGGCTCGTGAAACTCACCTTAGCACATGCAAGCAGGTAACAACAATCATTATCAGTTAACACGTCCAATCTGTAATATGATCCTACGATCGTTACTATACACTCATTATTAATATAACTTTAACCAAGTTAACCGGTACATCTGGGGACACTGTTAACCCAGCACTGTACCCGTTCTGGGGCAAGGTTAACCCAGAAACCCTTCTCCGGACTCAGATTGTGATGTCGTTTAGAGTTCCATGGTCACAACTACTATTAGTCGTTTTTCTCGTTTTGCGTGCCTAGCACGGTTATCCGTTTTTATGTTTCAAAAATAAGTTTGGTTACACACGACCCGAAAATAGTGGTTGACTGATAATGTAATTAAAGATGTGAAATTATAGCTCGGTTTAGACGTCCCGATTGGCCGCGGGACCCGTTTCCGTCTTTAGCGTACCGGAAACTGTTAAATCGGACAAAAATTACTCAAATCATCCGAATTATTTTCGGATGATTCATTTTTACTTGTTTATCTCATTTATATGAAAATAGTCCTTTTTTAGGGTTTTTATACACCAGTCAGCTCGCTTAAGCGAACTTTACCGGTTCACTCGTTTTAAGCTTTAAAAGTTTGCTTTTGCACAAATAATTATCCGTTTAATCTCGGATCTTAAAATTTTGTACAAATCACTTCTTGACAGTGGGGAATTTTATAAAAATATTTCCAGAATTAATTTCTATATTTAAAATTTATTTATCTATTTTTAAACACCATTTAAACACTAAATATGTCGTAAATACCAAACGATCTTAGAAAAATCCCAAATTTTTCCTGGATGTCCCCTGACATCCACATAGTCCCCTGTAATTTTTCCAGAACCAAAATCTTCTTTTACATGCCCTTTTTATTAAAACCGAGCTAGAATCCCTAGAATTCGTTTAACCGAAAAGCCTACTTAGACTTCTCCAACTGACCTCAAATTTTGTGTGTGACTTATACATGATATAAAAAGCGTATCTGCAATTTTCCAGAATTTTTCATAATATTTAACTATTTTTCACCATTTTTGGCCAAAACCGAGCATTAAATTCACCAAATATTCATCCTTCATCCAAAAATTACCAAAATTTCACAGAACTCATATTTTCATGTGTTTAACACCTCTGTAAAATTTGAAGACCTAACTCTAAAGCATCAACAATCTGTCCAAATTTCCCAAAACAGAACATAACCGAATATACCTTTCGTTTTCCGCCACTACAAGCTACAAACTCGTCTTTCCGCCTTATTTACCCCTAAATACAGAACCTACAAACAACATACCACAATACCAAGCAAGTTACACTCACCATCAAGCCATTTCTTTCATGGTTTCGGTTATGATTCCGAAAACAAAGATTTAACCGTAAAAATTCGTTTTTGATTCGTTTAACTCCTTTCTTGAACCAAGATCCTTTGTATAACCCGTATACATCACTTGATCATGCAAGAATCGGTTTTCATCATTGAAACCTCATTTTCTTGCAAACCAACTCAAGAAACGAATATGAACACGTAAATAACACGATTTTACCTCGGTTTTTCTTGCTAGAATCTCGGGTTTTAGTTCAAAGGTTGAGAGGTTTGAAGGATTGTTGGATTTGTGTTTGTGAAAAAAGAAAGAATGGTATGGGGTTAACCCCCTCATTCCGATCGGAGTAGTGTGGGGGGTGGGGTGGGACCCACCTCTCCAATATTTGCCACATATTTGGATTCTCGTAATCCGGATAATGTTTTGGATAATCTGGTTCAGTTCGTTTTTCGGTTAAATGTTTAATTCGGCTTAAAACGAGGCTAAAACGGTCGTTTTTCGGCTTAAAAATGAAATTTATATAAAACCGATTTAAGAACTTTAAAAAACTTAAACCATGACATTTATTAACTTAAAACATCATATCATTAATTATCGCGCATCTTTTTCGGCTTGATCGATCATCTCTTGCTCGGTTTGGTATTAAAGGTTTCGTTTAATGTACCGACGTACCATTAAATCGAAATTCTTTTTCTGTGCCGTACTTTACTTATCCCGAAGCATTAATGCTTCGTAACATCACTAAATATTATAGATATCGTCTATAATTGAACCCTCGATTAGTTCGGGTTTCAATAACTATCGATCGATTGATCGCATAATCAATACGATGAATTATATATTCACGTACAATCCATACAGTGAACCCTGTATTCTCGTATAATTACTATGGTAATTCATGTACCCGACATTAAATACGACGTAACTATTATCTACCGGTTAGGGTATACCGGGTTTCGTCGGAATCGTTACATTCTCCCCCCGTTAAGAAATTTCGTCCTCGAAATTTTACACGCTCACTATCCCTTTCCGAGGGAAAGGTGGGGGTTTTTCCTTCAGAACACACCCTCGCGTTACCAGGTATAATCTGGTCCTCGCTGTGAATTCCACTTAATCTTAATCAATAAAGCTTGGTGTGTCCAAACTGTTTAGTTTTCCCGTCTACTATCTCTACGGAATTATTTATGATATCAAGTATGACTTATACGCGTACCTCCATTACTAGTACTTTCGTTGCCTCATCGCTTAGGTACTTTTCAATCCGTATACATGGCAAAACATCATGTATAGTACTTAGCCCCTGGAGTACTTTAATCGATAAACTACATGACCAATCATGGAGATAGTCTCATGAGGTCCTGTATATTAAGGAGTTATTTTCGGTTTTGCCAAACCTCATATCACCTCTCTAAGGTGATGCCTTAAAAATACCTTGTCACCTCTTTCCAGCGACAATGGTTTCCTTAGAATGTTGGCATAAATCCTTTGCCAATCTCGCGCTGCTTTCAGCTTATCTTAAATATTATAAATCCGATTGGTTGATTCTCAAATCAATCCCAATATTATGGCTTGAGTGACGCCCATTTTCGATTTAACAAATTGGTGATAATCACTTTACCCATAGAAAGCTTCAAGCTCTCGATGCTTCCTTCCCCGTCTTCCAATAATGGAAGTAGGATGCCCATTTCGATCTGAGATAATTGAAAATGGTACTCCACGACGAGATACCATTTCACCATCAGGAGTTTGGGCGAGAATTCATTGTGGTAATCGTAATAGATTGGAATGAAATGCGAGGATTGGTTAATCGATCCGCGATTACCCAATTGTCCTCATGCCTTTGATATATCTTGGGAATTTGCGTCCCGAAATCCAATGTAATTTATTCCCACTATCATTGGCGAATTTTCTGTCGTTGTGGCGTTCCCAAGGGTTTTCGGTATGTAGCCTTATCTCTTGCACAACTTAAATATTCACCAACATACGTAACCATATCATTCTCCAAACTCGGCCATTAACAAAATCCTTTCAGATATTCGTATCATCAATAGTCTAATCCGATCCCGGATGTATGGAATATTTCGATCTATGCGCTTTGTCCATGATTAATTCACGAAGGTCATGGAGGGTCGGGATCCAAACCCGATCTTTGAAATAGAGAATTTCGTCCACGCGCTTGTTCGAAATTCTTCTCGTTGCCGTAAAGTCCCTCCTTTTCCAGTTGTTCCTCTTCCAACGCCTCACGTTGAGCGACTCGAATCAGGTCCGAAAGGTTCGACTGAACTATCATCCCCAGCGCTCGCACTCGCAATGGCTTAACCCGATCCTTCCTACTCAAGGCATCGGCTACGACGTTAGCCTTGCCGGGGTGATAACGGATGTCACAGTCATAATTGCTTAACAACTCGACCCATCTTCGTTGAATATGAGACAGCGGTCTCTCATCCTCTATAAAATTTATACATTTGCGTCGTACAAAGGATTATGAGTTGGGTAATGCTAAAAAAAAATTATTCAATAAACCGCTGATAGCCTCCGGCTAGTCCTAAAGATTGGCGCATTCCCTTTGGTGCCTTGGGTGACTGCCAATTTTACTGGTTTCTATCTTATTTGAATCTTTGTGAAATCCTTGTTGCTTTACAACATGACCAAGGGGTTATGCTTTCTGTATTCAAAGTCACATTTTGAAAACTTCACGGATAACTCCTCTTGCTTTAACACTTCCACCATTTTCCTTAAACGTCGTTCGTGCTCTTCCTTACGTTGCAAATATATCAAAATATCATCAATGAATGTTATGACAAATTTGTCAAAATAAAGTTTATAGACTCGGTTCATGAGGTCCATGACCACTGCCGGCGCATTTGTTAGCCCGAGAGGCATAACTAAGAATTCATAATGGCCGTAACGAGTCCGAACGCTGTTGTTGCAACGTCCTCCTCTTGGATTTTTCATTTGGTGATAACTATATCTAAGATCAATTTCCTAAAAATAAATCGCCCCTTGCAATTGGTTAAATAGATCATTTACTTCGAAGAAGTGAATACCTATTCCTGATCGTCACTTTATTCAATTCTCCCTAATCAATACATATCCTAACACTTCCCTCCTTCATTTCCCAATTAACACTGGTGCACCCCATGGCGGCTAACTAGGTCGTATAAAACCTTATCCAATTATTCTTGCATTTCGGTTGGTGCAAGTCGGTAAGATGCTTTAGCAACAGGGCCAGCTTGAGGCATTAAATCGATTCTGAATTCGACCTGTTGGGTTGGCGGTAATCCAGGAAGTTCTTCTGGGAAAACTTGTGGATATTACGTATCACCGGGACATCTTCCATATGTTTTCTTTTAAATACTTTGGCAATCGCGTTTGTTACATACTCCACGTCTTCTTGTCGTAAATATTATAACATCTCAAGATGAGATTAGGGTGGTAACATAATACCGTACACTTTTCTCTGTATCAAATCGCTTCATCGTCCGAAGGAGATCTTCTAATCATCTTCTTTTCATATTTGATTTCAGCTTCATGTTGAGTTAACCAATCCATGCTAACTATTACGTCAAAACTTCTTTACTTTACTGGTCGTAGGTCAATAAGGAAAGGTTAATCGTTCAGAATAATAGGACAATTCCGAACAATTTAGTTAACCATTAGGGATTTACCGTTAGCGATTCTACAGTATAGGGTTCTATAGTTTCACTAATCGGTATCTTTCCGAAGGGTAGGAGGTTAACAGGAACTAACTTCTATCGACGACCGTAAAAACATCGCTGAAGCCCATTGATTTAAAACTACAACGTACTTAATACCACCTTTGGATCATGACGTGCTTTATTCGAATTACTCACAAAAGCACGGCTCCTTGCTTGATCAGCGGTTGATGCTTGTCATGAGGTTCATCTTCCAACAACACCTTGGTTCAACTTTGGGCAATTTCTCTTGAAACGTTCTGTACTGCCACATTCATAGCAAGTACAACTGTTTGGCATAATTTGATTTCTTTGGATGGATTGTTATTGAAGCTGTTGGGTTCGGAGTAGTTGTACACGAATGGGTTGGGGTTGCCGGTTCACATGGCTTCAATTGGTTCTACAATTGGGGCATTACGTCCATCTTTACCACACCTGTGGCCTACTATCACTCGACATTTTTCTTCCTGTCGATGACCATATTTTTCCACATTTAGGGAAGGACCCTTCATGCGGTTCATGTTTTCACACCAGAACTAGTCTCAGTATAATTCTGGGTTGTAGGCCATACCTACTTATTCAAAAGCCTATCTTGCACGATATCATTATCATTTCTCTTCTTTAACACCCGATGTCTCACCTAACGTCCTTCCAGTCCGCTTCCCATAGAGTTAAATATATCGATGCTGGCTTGTGACACAACCCTTCCAAAGGTTTTATATTTTACAGGATTGACTATACTCCTTATCGATGGGGTTAGTCCCCAATATTGCGCTCACTTCGCTTAGTTTCAGGAGTAATTAGCCATGTTACCAGACATGACGATTCCTTCAAACGATTAGCGTGTTCTAAGTGATCAGCGCACAACATTTCTATCTTCCATAGCCCAGTTTCCAATCTCTGAACTTAATTACTCGAATAAAAGTGCTCTGGCACAAGAATTTTTAAATCCTGACCATATCATCGGAGCAAATATTTTCTAACTATAATTTTGTACCATCGTGTTCCATCACGATACAACATAATCTACCAACATATCTGTAGCATATTTCACTACACAATGTTCTAGACTCTTACCAATATCCGTAACCATTTTGATCTTTTCTATCCACTCGTTAATTTATTCCTCCCTTTACCATCAGTACTATTAATAATTTCCTTAACACAGTCAACAAACATATCCTTCATACCGGATCTAATTCATTACGACTACTATCTACGTTTAGTTTATAACTAATACTGGTAGTCTCAATAGCATTCGGTGGGACATTATCACTCTTAGTAATAACACTAAGAATTGAAATATTCATAATCATGTGATTGCTCGATCTATAAGTCTGCGATCACATTTGCATCAACACTAGCAGTGATCTGTGATACGACATTCGGTATCGTCATCTGCTATCTTTGAGCAATCAACTGAATCCTATCAATCTCCATCATTGGAGTTACTCTTTTTATGTCAATCTGCCGTACTCATCCCGTACGCAGTAATCAATACTAATCTTACCGTATAACTCGTTACCAGCTCAAACATAACAACAGGTACACATACACCCCAAATATTATCATACAAATTACACATACCAGTATCTAGTATATATATATGTCCCACAATATAATAACATACGGACTTAACCTGACATCGGTTAACGTTTTAAATATATTTCATAACCCTTGTCACCAACTGTCATATAGATCTTTCTCAACAAAGATTAATGTTTAATATACTTGATTTCAATATTCTTCTGCATGTCAGCATAACCGACACATGCTCACTATGAGCATCAACGATTATGTACCACGGTATTATAATATCCGTGTTTATTCGTATATCCGGCATACACAGTATACCACCTACGAACGAATACCCAACTATGCTATAATGATTCCAACACCTCTTTGTGTATGGGTAATCATTCTATTCGAGTATACATGGGTATATGCATCTAACGGATGTAAGGTTAACATAGGGAGTTGCAAGGTTCAAGGTAATCGCGCTACATGGGTTGCCTTCAAATATTATTAATTACTATTATGGGAAACTCTATCACTTGCTCAGCCAATGTCCTCAGGCGTTCTAGGGTTGCTAAAATCAGTAATTCTCGATCTGGAGGTGGTATGACTCATATGTTTGAGAGTGAGAAATACATATATATATTTCTATATATTATTTTTATCTGCTGATTTATTATCAAATTTATTATTATTATTATTTTATTTATTTATTTACCTTAATGGAATAAGAATGGGTTCAGGTACGGATCCGTCCGTACGTGAGGGTAGACGGTTCGGGTGAACATCTGGGGTTATTAGGATATACGGTACCGGTGTTGGTAGGGTAAGGGATTCATCAATTTTGGTTGGGAGTGACGGTTACTATATATTTCTGGTTAAAGTCAAACGGGAGATCTAACTTGGTACTATCATAATTACGACCCGATAAGTCAGACTCATCATCAACCGATGCTCTTAGAAATTTCAGCATCCTCGGTACTTTTATTATTTCATCCCCCGGTTCCTTATCCGGGTCCCATTTCTCAATACATGTACCCACAAGATATGCACGTATATATATATACACATTAGCACACATAAATAATATTATATACTTTACACATATGTTGCCATTTTTACCTATTAATGTACCCCGTGACTTCCCCTGAATTCCCTCGTGCGGACAAGTCTGTTATTATGTTCCGGACCATAACAACTCACTTGTCCATCCAAGTTCATCCAAACCTCGTCACTATAAATTATTAGTTGATATTCAGATCCTATAATACTTGAGCTACTGGTTATATTTTAGGTATCCTTTAAAGACATCCTAATTCCTTTATAACCAATGGCTCTGAAACCAAGTTCTGTAACACTCCGCAACCGCAGCGGAAACGTAAACGGGATGCGACAGACACCTCTGATATCAACCACATTATTTATAAAGAAAACTGAATGCATTAATATACTTCAAATTACATCATCTTGTATTTCATTACCGTCTAGGTGATACACGCATCATACAATACGGTACACAATTCTATTTGTTATAATGTATCCTAACATCCTGCACGCAAATCTTACACACATCAAGCACTTAGCACGTAAGCAGTCACTTCATCTTAATTGTACCTGAAAAGCATGTGAGAAAACGGGTCAACTACGAATAGTTGGTGAGTTTCACAATTTTAGTAAACCATGATAAATCCATATCATAATATAATATTATCTGGGGACACTGTTAACCTAGTACTGTACTCACTCCGGGGACAATGTTAACCCAGAAACACATCTAGGGACCCCTGGGGACACTGTTAACCCAGTACTGTACTCACTCCGGGGACAATGTTAACCTGGAAACACTTCCAAAGACATCTGGGGACACTGTTAACCCAGTCCTGTACTCACTCCGGAGACAAGGTTAACCCGGAAACACTTCTAGGGACCCCTGGGGACACTGTTAACCCAGTACTGTACTCACTCCGGGGACAATGTTAACCCGGAAACACTTCCAAAGACATCTGGGGACACTGTTAACCCAGTCCTGTACCCATTCCGTACGATTCCCGTACAATCAAATATTTATAAATACACGCAAATCCATGCGTTCAGTATGTATTTAAACATTTTATTAGTAACATGCTTCCGCCCCGGGAAAGTATTTGAGAACAATTCAGAAAAAGGGGCTCGTGAAACTCACCTTAGCACATGCAAGCAGGTAACAACAATCATTATTAGTTAACACGTCCAATCTGTAATATGATCCTACGATCGTTACTATACACTCATTATTAATATAACTTTAACCAAGTTAACCGGTACATCTGGGGACACAGTTAACCCAGGACTGTGCCCGTTCTGGGGGCAAGGTTAACCCAGAAACACTTCTCCGGACTCAGATTGTGATGTCGTTTAGAGTTCCATGGTCACAACTACTATTAGTCGTTTTTCTCGTTTTGCGTGCCTAGCACGGTTATCCGTTTTTATGTTTCAAAAATGAGTTTGGTCACACACGACCCGAAAATAGTGGTTGACTGATAATTTAATTAAAGATGTGAAATTATAGCTCGGTTTAGACGTCCCGATTGGCCGCGGGACCCGTTTCCGTCTTTAGCGTACCGGAAACTGTTAAATCGGACAAAAATTAATCAAATCATCCGAATTATTTTCGGATGATTCATTTTTACTTGTTTAACTCATTTATATGAAAATAGTCCTTTTTTAGGGTTTTTATACACCAGTCAGCTCGCTTAAGCGAACTTTACCGGTTCACTCGTTTTAAGCTTTAAAAGTTTGCTTTTGCACAAATAATTATCCGTTTAATCTCGGATCTTAAAATTTTGCACAAATCACTTCTTGACAGTGGGGAATTTTATAAAAATATTTCCAGAATTAATTTCTATATTTAAAATTTATTTATCTATTTTTAAACACCATTTAAACACTAAATATGTCGTAAATACCAAACGATCTTAGAAAAATCCCAAATTTTTCCTGGATGTCCCCTGACATCCACATAGTCCCCTGTAATTTTTCCAGAACCAAAATCTTCTTTTACATGCCCTTTTTACTAAAACCGAGCTAGAATCCCTAGAACTCGTTTAACCGAAAAGCCTACATAGACTTCTCCAACTGACCTCAAATTTTGTGTGTGACTTATACATGATATAAAAAGCTTATCTGAAATTTTCCAGAATTTTTCATAATATTTAACTATTTTTCACCATTTTTGGCCAAAACCGAGCATTAAATTCACCAAATATTCATCCTTCATCCAAAAATTACCAAAATTTCACAGAACTCATATTTTCATGTGTTTAACACCTCTGTAAAATTAACTCTAAAGCATCAACAATCTGTCAAAATTTCCCAAAACCGAACATAACCGAATATACCTTTCGTTTTCCGCCACTACAAGCTACAAACTCGTCTTTCCGCCTTATTTACCCCTAAATACAGAACCTACAAACAACATACCACAATACCAAGCAAGTTACACTCAGGATCAAGCCATTTCTTTCATGGTTTCGGTTATGATTCCGAAAACAAAGATTTAACCGTAAAAATTCGTTTTTGATTCGTTTAACTCCTTTCTTGGACCAAGATCCTTTGTATAACCCGTATACATCACTTGATCATGCAAGAATCGGTTTTCATCATTGAAACCTCATTTTCTTGCAAACCAACTCAAGAAACGAATATGAACACGTAAATAACACGATTTTACCTCGGTTTTTCTTGCTAGAATCTCGGGTTTTAGTTCAAAGGTTGAGAGGTTTGAAGGATTGTTGGATTTGTGTTTGTGAAAAAAGAAATAATGGAATGGGGTTAACCCCCTCATTCCGATCGGAGTAGTGTGGGGGGTGGGGTGGGACCCACCTCTCCAATATTAGCCACATATTTGGATTCTCGTAATCCGGATAATGTTTTGGATAATCTGGTTCAGTTCGTTTTTCGGTTAAATGTTTAATTCGGCTTAAAACGAGGCTAAAACGGTCGTTTTTCGGCTTAAAAATGAAATTTATATAAAACCGATTTAAGAACTTTAAAAAACTTAAACCATGACATTTATTAACTTAAAACATCATATCATTAATTATCGCGCATCTTTTTCGGCTTGATCGATCATCTCTTGCTCGGTTTGGTATTAAAGGTTTCGTTTAATGTACCGACGTACCATTAAATCGAAATTCTTTTTCTGTGCCGTACTTTACTTATCCCGAAGCATTAATGCTTCGTAACATTACTAAATATTATAGATATCGTCTATAATTGAACCCTCGATTCGTTCGGGTTTCAATAACTATCGATCGATTGATCGCATAATCAATACGATGAATTATATATTCACGTACAATCCATACAGTGAACCCTGTATTCTCGTATAATTACTATGGGAATTCATGTACCCGACATTAAATACGACGTAACTATTATCTACCGGTTAGGGTATACCGGGTTTCGTCGGAATCGTTACAGTATGCGGTACACGGGCGATTCTCTGTAAGGTCAGATGTATTTAGCTTTGATGTATTGATGTTGGAAATAGTGAGTGGTAAGAAAAACCGAGGATTCTCTCACAAGGATCATAATGACAACCTTCTTGGACATGTATGTTATACCGATAGAGACCAAAACTAGTGTTTTCATATAGATAACACCTTTTGGGTATACTATACTTACCATATGTTTGGTCTGATTCAGGCATGGAGACTCTATAAAAAAGGCAGGGCCAGTGAAGTCATGGATGCAGCTATAAAAGGCTCGTGCAATGTCTCTGAAGTACTAAGGTCAATACATGTTGGGCTGCTATGTGTGCAACATAATGCAAATGATAGGCCAACTATGTTGTCGGTGGTTCTAATGCTTGTCAGTGAAAGCGTGTTGCCTGAACCTAAACAACCTGCTTTTTTCAATAGAGAGATCGACCGGGAAGTGCAGTCTGTGTCATCAGTTGATGAAGAGATGATAACACAACTTTATGCTCGATAGAAACCACATCTTTATGTCAGATTTATTTTCTGGTTTAGGTTCAATTTCCTTGTTATGTCTTAAATCATCTTATTTTCTGGTTGTTGTGGAAGAAGATACTTACCAAATGGCCTTTCTTTGCTACGCATTAGGTGTTTATTGGTTTATTATTGGGGTTTGTGGCATATGTAAAAACTGATGTATTTGGAGCACGGAAGTATAAGAGTCAAAAATCTAAACAATTTAAAGTTTAGTTCTCTAAATAATACTTGATAGAAATTATTAATAATACAACAATGTCAAACTCAATCTTAGCATATGAAATTCAGAATTTAAGCAGCTTAAATGCATATTTGTGAAGCAATTAACATGTGCACTGACGGTAAGACATGTTTGTATGAAATGATCATTGTATCACAACTCCATATCATCTTCGTATTGTTGATTATGTACCATAGGGATGACAATGAGTCGGCGTTGAGAAGGGTTTAGGTAACCCAACTCCATAACTGATTATAAAGTCTTATCCAAAACCCAACCTAAACCCTTGTATCGGGTAATTACCCAAGATTATAGACATTAGCAAGAATTAAAATGTCTTGTGTAACATAACACTTAGCAAGAATTAAACTTTGACAGGAACTTTAATTCATCTATCTTGAATTTATTTACAGCAAAGAATTTGTTATGAACTGATTAATCACTTGGTCATGGCAACAACCTTAAATGTGACAGTGATTGCGTGTTAAGAATACTTTAGGGTTAAAAAGGCTCTATATGGTTTAAAACAAGCTCCATTTCTATCTATTGTTGTCACAAGACAATGGCGTTTACATCAACTAGTTGTTAAATACACGTTCCTTAATGATGATCTTAATGAAACGGTTTTCATGGAAAACCTACCATGGTTTAAGAATACTTTAGGGTTAAAAAGGCTCTATATGGTTTAAAACAAGCTCATTTCTATCTATTGTTGTTACAAGACAATGACGTTTACATCAACTAGTTGTCAAATACACGTTCCTTAATGGTGATCTTAATGAAACGGTTTTCATGGTATTATAATATCCGTGTTTATTCGTATATCCGGCATACACAGTATACCACCTACGAACGAATACCCAACTATGCTATAATGATTCCAACACCTCTTTGTGTATGGGTAATCATTCTATTCGAGTATACATGGGTATAGGCATCTAACGGATGTAAGGTTAACATAGGGAGTTGCAAGGTTCAAGGTAATCGCGCTACATGGGTTGCCTTCAAATATTATTAATTACTATTATGGGAAACTCTATCACTTGCTCAGCCAATGTCCTCAGGCGTTCTAGGGTTGCTAAAATCAGTAATTCTCGATCTGGAGGTGGTATGACTCATATGTTTGAGAGTGAGAAATACATATATATATTTCTATATATTATTTTTATCTGCTGATTTATTATCAAATTTATTATTATTATTATTTTATTTATTTATTTACCTTAATGGAATAAGAATGGGTTCAGGTACGGATCCGTCCGTACGTGAGGGTAGACGGTTCGGGTGAACATCTGGGGTTATTAGGATATACGGTACCGGTGTTGGTAGGGTAAGGGATTCATCAATTTTGGTTGGGAGTGACGGTTACTATATATTTCTGGTTAATGTCAAACGGGAGATCTAACTTGGTACTATCATAATTATGACCCGATAAGTCAGACTCATCATCAACCGATGCTCTTAGAAATTTCAGCATCCTCGGTACTTTTATTATTTCATCCCCGGTTCCTTATCCGGGTCCCATTTCTCAATACATGTACCCACAAGATATGCACGTATATATATATACACATTAGCACACATAAATAATATTATATACTTTACACATATGTTGCCATTTTTACCTATTAATGTACCCCGTGACTTCCCCTGAATTCCCTCGTGCGGACAAGTCTGTTATTATGTTCCGGACCATAACAACTCACTTGTCCATCCAAGTTCATCCAAACCTCGTCACTATAAATTATTAGTTGATATTCAGATCCTATAATACTTGAGCTACTGGTTATATTTTAGGTATCCTTTAAAGACATCCTAATTCCTTTATAACCAATGGCTCTGATACCAAGTTCTGTAACACCCCGCAACCGCAGCGGAAACGTAAACGGGATGCGACAGACACCTCTGATATCAACCACATTGTTTATAAAGAAAACTGAATGCATTAATATACTTCAAATTACATCATCTTGTATTTCATTACCGTCTAGGTGATACACGCATCATACAATACGGTACACAATTCTATTTGTTATAATGTATCCTAACATCCTGCACGCAAATCTTACACACATCAAGCACTTAGCACGTAAGCAGTCACTTCATCTTAATTGTACCTGAAAAGAATGTGAGAAAACGGGTCAACTACGAATAGTTGGTGAGTTTCACAATTTTAGTAAACCATGATAAATCCATATCATAATATAATATTATCTGGGCACACTGTTAACCCAGTACTGTACTCACTCCGGGGACAATGTTAACCCGGAAACACTTCTAGGGACCCCTGGGGACACTGTTAACCCAGTACTGTACTCACTCCGGGGACAATGTTAACCTGGAAACACTTCCAAAGACATCTGGGGACACTGTTAACCCAGTCCTGTACTCACTCCGGGGACAAGGTTAACCCGGAAACACTTCTAGGGACCCCTGGGGACACTGTTAACCCAGTACTGTACTCACTCCGGGGACAATGTTAACCCGGAAACACTTCCAAAGACATCTGGGGACACTGTTAACCCAGTCCTGTACCCATTCCGTACGATTCCCGTACAATCAAATATTTATAAATACACGCAAATCCATGCGTTCAGTATGTATTTAAACATTTTATTAGTAACATGCTTCCGCCCCGGGAAAGTATTTGAGAACAATTCAGAAAAAGGGGCTCGTGAAACTCACCTTAGCACATGCAAGCAGGTAACAACAATCATTATTAGTTAACACGTCCAATCTGTAATATGATCCTACGATCGTTACTATACACTCATTATTAATATAACTTTAACCAAGTTAACTGGTACATCTGGGGACACAGTTAACCTAGGACTGTACCCGTTCTGGGGGCAAGGTTAACCCAGAAACACTTCTCCGGACTCAGATTGTGATGTCGTTTAGAGTTCCATGGTCACAACTACTATTAGTCGTTTTTCTCGTTTTGGGTGCCTAGCACGGTTATCCGTTTTTATGTTTCAAAAATGAGTTTGGTCACACACGACCCGAAAATAGTGGTTGACTGATAATTTAATTAAAGATGTGAAATTATAGCTCGGTTTAGACGTCCCGATTGGCCGCGGGACCCGTTTCCGTCTTTAGCGTACCGGAAACTGTTAAATTGGACAAAAATTACTCAAATCATCCGAATTATTTTCGGATGATTCATTTTTACTTGTTTAACTCATTTATATGAAAATAGTCCCTTTTTAGGGTTTTTATACACCAGTCAGCTCGCTTAAGCGAACTTTACCTGTTCACTCGTTTTAAGCTTTAAAAGTTTGCTTTTGCACAAATAATTATCTGTTTAATCTCGGATCTTAAAATTTTGCACAAATCACTTCTTGACAGTGGGGAATTTTATAAAAATATTTCCAGAATTAATTTCTATATTTAAAATTTATTTATCTATTTTTAAACACCATTTAAACACTAAATATGTCGTAAATACCAAACGATCTTAGAAAAATCCCAAATTTTTCCTGGATGTCCCCTGACATTCACATAGTCCCCTGTAATTTTTCCAGAACCAAAATTTTCTTTTACATGCCCTTTTTACTAAAACCGAGCTAGAATCCCTAGAACTCGTTTAACCGAAAAGCCTACTTAGACTTCTCCAACTGACCTTAAATTTTGTGTGTGACTTATACATGATATATAAAGCTTATCTGAAATTTTCCAGAATTTTTCATAATATTTAACTATTTTTCACCATTTTTGGCCAAAACCGAGCATTAAATTCACCAAATATTCATCCTTCATCCAAAAATTACCAAAATTTCACAGAACTCATATTTTCATGTGTTTAACACCTTTGTAAAATTAACTCTAAAGCATCAACAATCTGTCCAAATTTCCCAAAACCGAACATAACCGAATATACCTTTCGTTTTCCGCCACTACAAGCTACAAAATCGTCTTTCCGCCTTATTTACTCCTAAATACAGAACCTACAAACAACATACCACAATACCAAGCAAGTTACACTCAGGATCAAGCCATTTCTTTCATGGTTTCGGTTATGATTCCGAAAACAAAGATTTAACCGTAAAAATTCGTTTTTGATTCGTTTAACTCCTTTCTTGGACCAAGATCCTTTGTATAACCCGTATACATCACTTGATCATGCAAGAATCGGTTTTCATCATTGAAACCTCATTTTCTTGCAAACCAACTCAAGAAACGAATATGAACACGTAAATAACACGATTTTACCTCGGTTTTTCTTGCTAGAATCTCGGGTTTTAGTTCAAAGGTTGAGAGGTTTGAAGGATTGTTGGATTTGTGTTTGTGAAAAAAGAAATAATGGAATGGGGTTAACCCCCTCATTCCGATCGGAGTAGTGTGGGGGGTGGGGTGGGACCCACCTCTCCAATATTTGCCACATATTTGGATTCTCGTAATCCGGATAATGTTTTGGATAATCTGGTTCAGTTCGTTTTTCGGTTAAATGTTTAATTCGGCTTAAAACGAGGCTAAAACGGTCGTTTTTCGGCTTAAAAATGAAATTTATATAAAACCGATTTAAGAACTTTAAAAAACTTAAACCATGACATTTATTAACTTAAAACATCATATCATTAATTATCGCGCATCTTTTTCGGCTTGATCGATCATCTCTTGCTCGGTTTGGTATTAAAGGTTTCGTTTAATGTACCGACGTACCATTAAATCGAAATTCTTTTTCTGTGCCGTACTTTACTTATCCCGAAGCATTAATGCTTCGTAACATCACTAAATATTATAGATATCGTCTATAATTGAACCCTCGATTCGTTCGGGTTTCAATAACTATCGATCGATTGATCGCATAATCAATACGATGAATTATATATTCACGTACAATCCATACAGTGAACCATGTATTCTCGTATAATTACTATGGTAATTCATGTACCCGACATTAAATACGACGTAACTATTATCTACCGGTTAGGGTATACCGGGTTTCGTCGGAATCGTTACAGTATGCGGTACACAGGCGATTCTCTGTAAGGTCAGATGTATTTAGCTTTGATGTATTGATGTTGGAAATAGTGAGTGGTAAGAAAAACAGAGGATTCTCTCACAAGGATCATAATGACAACCTTCTTGGACATGTATGTTATACCGATAGAGACCAAAACTAGTGTTTTCATATAGATAACACCTTTTGGGTATACTATACTTACCATATGTTTGGTCTGATTCAGGCATGGAGACTCTATAAAGAAGGCAGGGCCAGTGAAGTCATGGATGCAGCTATAAAATGCTCATGCAATGTCTCTGAAGTACTAAGGTCAATACATGTTGGGCTGCTATGTGTGCAACATAATGCAAATGATAGGCTAACTATGTTGTCGGTGGTTCTAATGCTTGTCAGTGAAAGCGTGTTGCCTGAACCTAAACAACCTGCTTTTTTCAATGGAGAGATCGACCGGGAAGTGCAGTCTGTGTCATCAGTTGATGAAGAGATGATAACACAACTTTATGCTCGATAGAAACCACATCTTTATGTCAGATTTATTTTCTGGTTTAGGTTCAATTTTCTTGTTATGTCTTAAATCATCTTATTTTCTGGTTGTTGTGGAAGAAGATACTTACCAAATGGCCTTTCTTTGCTACGCATTAGGTGTTTATTGGTTTATTATTGGGGTTTGTGGCATATGTAAAAACTGATGTATTTGGAGCACGGAAGTATAAGAGTCAAAAATCTAAACAATTTAAAGTTTAGTTCTCTAAATAATACTTGATAGAAATTATTAATAATACAACAATGTCAAACTCAATCTTAGCATATGAAATTCAGAATTTAGGCAGCTTAAATGCATATTTGTGAAGCAATTAACATGTGCACTGACGGTAAGACATGTTTGTATGAAATGATCATTGTATCACAACTCCATATCATCTTCGTATTGTTGATTATGTACCATAGGGATGACAATAAGTCGGCGTTGAGAAGGGTTTAGGTAACCCAACTTCATAACTGATTATAAAGTCTTATCCAAAACCCAACCTAAACCCTTGTATCGGGTAATTACCCAAGATTATAGACATTAGCAAGAATTAAAATGTCTTGTGTAACATAACACTTAGCAAGAATTAAACTTTGACAGGAACTTTAATTCATCTATCTTGAATTTATTTACAGCAAAGAATTTGTTATGAACTGATTAATCACTTGGTCATGGCAACAACCTTAAATGTGACAGTGATTGCCTGTTAAGAATACTTTAGGGTTAAAAAGGCTCTATATGGTTTAAAACAAGCTCCATTTCTATCTATTGTTGTCACAAGACAATGGCGTTTACATCAACTAGTTGTCAAATACACGTTCCTTAATGGTGATCTTAATGAAACGGTTTTCATGGAACACCTACCATGATTTAAGAATAATTTAGGGTTAAAAAGGCTCTATATGGTTTAAACAAGTTCCATTTCTATCTATTGTTGTCACAAGACAATGCCGTTTACATCAACTAGTTGTCAAATACACGTTCCTTAATGGTGATCTTAATGAAACGGTTTTCATGGAACACCTACCATGGTTTAAGAATACTTTAGGGGTTAAAAAAGGCTCTATATGGTTTAAAACAAGCTCCACGGCTTGGTTCCAACGACTAAGCGCAGATTTTCCTTCGCTAAGGTTTTGCGTGCACTCAAGCCGACACTTTCATCTTTGTTTTTCTTAACACTGCATTCTTAAGTTTAATATACAAGAAAAAGAAATAATATGATTGGATAGAGGAAGAAAGGAAAAGAAATTATATACTTAAAAGGCATGCTCGAGTTAAAATAAAAGAAAAGAAAAGAAAGTGTTTATTACATTATTGAGTTAGATTGGAAGGAAAATATAGAAAAAAAAACTTGTAACTATACAATTATGTCCTAATAGCAACACGGAAAAAAGAATTAAGATATGGTAAATTGGTAATATGGTAATGGGATATAAACTTTCCTTCACAATCCGACCATATTTGGCAGGAAAGTTTTGAAGGAAAAAAGGCTTATCTTTTCCTTCCATTCTCTTTCTTTTCTTTTAATGAAAAAATTCAAGAATGAAAAAAAGAAAAATTTTCTTATTTTTTTTTTCAATCTATTAAATAAAAAACTCAAAAGAATGTAGTGTAAAGCTTTTCGCCTAAGGTGCCCTTTGTGTGTCAATAACTAATATGTGAAAACCATATCACTAGATGTCTTTAACCATCATACATTCACACCACAAATCGCTTCTTTGAATTCCCCAATTAAATCATCATTTCAAGGGAATTTGCATATACAGAAGTGAGTGATTTAAAGAGGTCATTAAATTTATATTTTTAAAAGTAAAAAACGTGGATCTGTTTAGGTCGGATCTCTCGCCCACATGGCCACATACTAATAACGTGAGACCTGCTTTGCAAGTACGCAATGTTATGGACTGAAACCATTGCAAGGTATGGGACTTGTCCCACATCGTTGTATTGGCAACTGATGTGGGGTTTATAAAGCAAATGGGTTCTCTCACCTATCAGACTAGTCTTTTGGGTTGAGTTCTTTTGTTTGGCTTGCAACATTGGTATCAGAGCCAACCTCGAAGTGGTGGCCCACGGAGTGGTGGCCAGGAGGAAGCCAGCCGTGACCAACGTGGCCGTGACCAACAAGGACTCGGAGTGGTGGCCTGGAGTGAGCCAGCCGTGACCAACGTGGCCGTGACCAACAAGGACGTTGGCCCTTAAGGAGGGTGTATTGTTATGGACTGAAACCATTACAAGGTATGAGACTTGTCCCAAAAGACTAGTTTGATAGGTGAGGAACCCATTTGCCTTACAAACCCCACATCAGTTGCCCGTACAACCGATGTGGGACAAGTCCCATACCTTGCAATGGTTTCAGTCCATAACAATACACCCTCCTTAAGGGCCAACGTCCTCGTTGGTCACGGCTGGCTCACTCCAGGCCACCACTCTGTGGGCCACCACTCCGAGTCCTTGTCGGTCAAGGCCACGTTGGTCACGGCTGGCTTCCTCCAGGCCACCACTCCGTGGGCCACCACTCTGAGGTTGGCTCTGATACCAATGTTACAAGGCAAACAGAAGAACTCAACCCAAAAGACTAGTCTGATAGGTGAGGGAACCCATTTCCCTTATAAACCCCACATCAGTTGCCAATACAACGATGTGGGACAAGTCCCATACCTTGCAATGGTTTCAGTCCATAACGTTGCGTACTTTCAAAGCAGGTCTCACGTTATTGGTATGTGGCCATGTGGGCGAGAGATCCGACCTAAACAGATCCACGTTTTTTACTTTTAAAAATATAAATTTAATAACCTCTTTAAATCACTCAGTTCTATATATGCAAATTCCCTTGAAATGATTATTTAATTGGGGAATTCAAAGAAGCGATTTATGGTGTGAATGTATGATGGTTAAAGACATCTAGTGATATTGTTTTCACATATTAGTTATTGACACACAAAGGGCACCTTAGGCAAAAACCTTTACACTGCATTCTTTTGAGTTTTTTATTTAAGAGATTGAAAAAGAAAAGATAAGAAAATTTTTCTTTTTTCATTCTTGAGTTTTTTCATTAAAAGAAAAGAAAGAGAATGGAAGGAAAAAATAAGCCTTTTTTCCTTCGAAACTTTCCTGCCAAATATGGTCGAATTGTGAAAGAAAGTTTATATCCCATTACCATATTACCAATTTACCCTATCTTAATTGTTTTTTCCATGTTGCTATGAGGACATAATTGTATAGTTACAAGTTTTTTTTCTATCTTTTCCTTCCAATCTAACTCAAGAATGTAATAAACACTTTCTTTTCTTTTCTTTTATTTTAACTCGAGAATTCCTTTTAAGTATATAATTTCTTTTCCTTTCTTCCTCTATTCAATCATATTATTTCTTTTTCTTTTATATTAAACTCAAGAATGCAGTGTTAAGAAAAACAAAGAGGAAAGTGTCGGCTTGAGTGCACGCAAAACCTTAGCAAAGGAAAATCTGCGCTAAGTCATTGGAACCAAGCCGTTGAGCTTGTTTTAAACCATATAGAGCCTTTTTAACCCTAAAGTATTCTTAAACCATGGTAGGTGTTCCATGAAAACC